>NW_028115408.1:0-127970 GCF_964273445.1 Streptopelia decaocto | reverse complement strand
GATTTGAAAAGTTTCAATGGGAATGGGAAGAACTGGGACAAAAATTGGAAAATTTTTCAGGGACTTTGAAAAAATTTCAACTGGAATTTTAGCCATTTTTTGACGTGAAATTGTAAACATGTGGACATGGATTTTGAAAATTCTAGAGAGAATTTTAAAAGCTTCAAGAGAATTTCAACAATTTTGAGAGGGATTTGAAAAGTTTCAATGGGAATGGGAAGAATTGGGACAAAAATTGGAAAATTTTTAAGGGACTTTGAAAAAATTTCAACTGGAATTTTAGCCATTTTTTGACGTGAAATTGTAAACATGTGGCCATGGATTTTGAAAATTCTAGAGAGAATTTTAAAAGCTTCAAGAGAATTTCAACAATTTTGAGAGGGATTTGAAAAGTTTCAATGGGAATGGGAAGAATTGGGACAAAAATTGGAAAATTTTTAAGGGACGTTGAAAAAATTTCAACTGGAATTTTAGCCATTTTGTTACGTGAAATTGTAAACATGTGGACTTGGATTTTGAAAATTCTAGAGAGAATTTTAAAAGTTTCAACAGAATTTCTACAATTTTGAGAGGGATTTGAAAAGTTTCAATGGGAATGGGAAGAATTGGGACAAAAATTGGAAAATTTTTAAGGGACTTTGAAAAAATTTCAACTGGAATTTTAGCCATTTTTTTGACGTGAAATTGTAAACATGTGGACATGGATTTTGAAAATTCTAGAGAGAATTTTAAAAGCTTCAACAGAATTTCAACAATTTTGAGAGGGATTTGAAAAGTTTCAATGGGAATGGGAAGAATTGGGACAAAAATTGGAAAATTTTTAAGGGACTTTGAAAAAATTTCAACTGAAATTTTAGCCATTTTTTTTTACGTGAAATTGTAAACAGGTGGACATGGATTTTGAAAATTCTAGAGAGAATTTTAAAAGCTTCAAGAGAATTTCAACAATTTTGAGAGGGATTTGAAAAGTTTCAAAGGGAATGGGAAGAATTGGGACAAAAATTGGAAAATTTTGAAGGGACTTTGAAAAAATTTCAACTGGAATTTTAGCAATTTTTTGACGTGAAATTGTAAACATGTGGACATGGATTTTGAAAATTCTAGAGAGAATTTTAAAAGCTTCAACAGAATTTCAACAATTTTGAGAGGGATTTGAAAAGTTTCAATGGGAATGGGAAGAATTGGGACAAAAATTGGAAAATTTTTAAGGGACTTTGAAAAAATTTCAACTGGAATTTTAGCCATTTTTTGACGTGAAATTGTAAACATGTGGACATGGATTTTGAAAATTCTAGAGAGAATTTTAAAAGCTTCAAGAGCATTTCAACAATTTTGAGAGGGATTTGAAAAGTTTCAATGGGAATGGGAAGAATTGGGACAAAAATTGGAAAATTTTTAAGGGACTTTGAAAAAATTTCAACTGGAATTTTAGCCATTTTTTGACGTGAAATTGTAAACATGTGGACATGGATTTTGAAAATTCTAGAGAGCATTTTAAAAGCTTCAAGAGAATTTCAACAATTTTGAGAGGGATTTGAAAAGTTTCAATGGGAATGGGAAGAATTGGGACAAAAATTGGAAAATTTTTAAGGGACTTTGAAAAAATTTCAACTGGAATTTTAGCCATTTTGTTACGTGAAATTGTAAACATGTGGACATGGATTTTGAAAATTCTAGAGAGAATTTTAAAAGCTTCAAGAGAATTTCAACAATGTTGAGAGGGATTTGAAAAGTTTCAATGGGAATGGGAAGAATTGGGACAAAAATTGGAAAATTTTTAAGGGACTTTGAAAAAATTTCAACTGGAATTTTAGCCATTTTTTGACGTGAAATTGTAAACATGTGGACATGGATTTTGAAAATTCTAGAGAGAATTTTAAAAGCTTCAACAGAATTTCAACAATTTTGAGAGGGATTTGAAAAGTTTCAATGGGAATGGGAAGAATTGGGACAAAAATTGGAAAACTTTTCAGGGACTTTGAAAAAATTTCAACTGGAATTTTAGCAATTTTTTGACGTGAAATTGTAAACAGGTGGACATGGATTTTGAAAATTCTAGAGAGAATTTTAAAAGCTTCAAGAGAATTTCAACAATTTTGAGAGGGATTTGAAAAGTTTCAATGGGAATGGGAAGAACTGGGACAAAAATTGGAAAATTTTTCAGGGACTTTGAAAAAATTTCAACTGGAATTTTAGCCATTTTTTGACGTGAAATTGTAAACATGTGGACATGGATTTTGAAAATTCTAGAGAGAATTTTAAAAGCTTCAAGAGAATTTCAACAATTTTGAGAGGGATTTGAAAAGTTTCAATGGGAATGGGAAGAATTGGGACAAAAATTGGAAAATTTTTAAGGGACTTTGAAAAAATTTCAACTGGAATTTTAGCCATTTTTTGACGTGAAATTGTAAACATGTGGCCATGGATTTTGAAAATTCTAGAGAGAATTTTAAAAGCTTCAAGAGAATTTCAACAATTTTGAGAGGGATTTGAAAAGTTTCAATGGGAATGGGAAGAATTGGGACAAAAATTGGAAAATTTTTAAGGGACGTTGAAAAAATTTCAACTGGAATTTTAGCCATTTTGTTACGTGAAATTGTAAACATGTGGACTTGGATTTTGAAAATTCTAGAGAGAATTTTAAAAGTTTCAACAGAATTTCTACAATTTTGAGAGGGATTTGAAAAGTTTCAATGGGAATGGGAAGAATTGGGACAAAAATTGGAAAATTTTTAAGGGACTTTGAAAAAATTTCAACTGGAATTTTAGCCATTTTTTTGACGTGAAATTGTAAACATGTGGACATGGATTTTGAAAATTCTAGAGAGAATTTTAAAAGCTTCAACAGAATTTCAACAATTTTGAGAGGGATTTGAAAAGTTTCAATGGGAATGGGAAGAATTGGGACAAAAATTGGAAAATTTTTAAGGGACTTTGAAAAAATTTCAACTGAAATTTTAGCCATTTTTTTTTACGTGAAATTGTAAACAGGTGGACATGGATTTTGAAAATTCTAGAGAGAATTTTAAAAGCTTCAAGAGAATTTCAACAATTTTGAGAGGGATTTGAAAAGTTTCAAAGGGAATGGGAAGAATTGGGACAAAAATTGGAAAATTTTGAAGGGACTTTGAAAAAATTTCAACTGGAATTTTAGCAATTTTTTGACGTGAAATTGTAAACATGTGGACATGGATTTTGAAAATTCTAGAGAGAATTTTAAAAGCTTCAACAGAATTTCAACAATTTTGAGAGGGATTTGAAAAGTTTCAATGGGAATGGGAAGAATTGGGACAAAAATTGGAAAATTTTTAAGGGACTTTGAAAAAATTTCAACTGGAATTTTAGCCATTTTTTGACGTGAAATTGTAAACATGTGGACATGGATTTTGAAAATTCTAGAGAGAATTTTAAAAGCTTCAAGAGCATTTCAACAATTTTGAGAGGGATTTGAAAAGTTTCAATGGGAATGGGAAGAATTGGGACAAAAATTGGAAAATTTTTAAGGGACTTTGAAAAAATTTCAACTGGAATTTTAGCCATTTTTTGACGTGAAATTGTAAACATGTGGACATGGATTTTGAAAATTCTAGAGAGCATTTTAAAAGCTTCAAGAGAATTTCAACAATTTTGAGAGGGATTTGAAAAGTTTCAATGGGAATGGGAAGAATTGGGACAAAAATTGGAAAATTTTTAAGGGACTTTGAAAAAATTTCAACTGGAATTTTAGCCATTTTGTTACGTGAAATTGTAAACATGTGGACATGGATTTTGAAAATTCTAGAGAGAATTTTAAAAGCTTCAAGAGAATTTCAACAATGTTGAGAGGGATTTGAAAAGTTTCAATGGGAATGGGAAGAATTGGGACAAAAATTGGAAAATTTTTAAGGGACTTTGAAAAAATTTCAACTGGAATTTTAGCCATTTTTTGACGTGAAATTGTAAACATGTGGACATGGATTTTGAAAATTCTAGAGAGAATTTTAAAAGCTTCAACAGAATTTCAACAATTTTGAGAGGGATTTGAAAAGTTTCAATGGGAATGGGAAGAATTGGGACAAAAATTGGAAAACTTTTCAGGGACTTTGAAAAAATTTCAACTGGAATTTTAGCAATTTTTTGACGTGAAATTGTAAACAGGTGGACATGGATTTTGAAAATTCTAGAGAGAATTTTAAAAGCTTCAAGAGAATTTCAACAATTTTGAGAGGGATTTGAAAAGTTTCAATGGGAATGGGAAGAATTGGGACAAAAATTGGAAAATTTTTCAGGGACTTTGAAAAATTTCAACTGGAATTTTAGCCATTTTTTGACGTGAAATTGTAAACATGTGGACATGGATTTTGAAAATTCTAGAGAGCATTTTAAAAGCTTCAAGAGAATTTCAACAATTTTGAGAGGGATTTGAAAAGTTTCAATGGGAATGGGAAGAATTGGGACAAAAATTGGAAAATTTTTAAGGGACTTTGAAAAAATTTCAACTGGAATTTTAGCCATTTTTTGACGTGAAATTGTAAACATGTGGCCATGGATTTTGAAAATTCTAGAGAGAATTTTAAAAGCTTCAAGAGAATTTCAACAATTTTGAGAGGGATTTGAAAAGTTTCAATGGGAATGGGAAGAATTGGGACAAAAATTGGAAAATTTTTAAGGGACTTTGAAAAAATTTCAACTGGAATTTTAGCCATTTTGTTACGTGAAATTGTAAACATGTGGACTTGGATTTTGAAAATTCTAGAGAGAATTTTAAAAGTTTCAACAGAATTTCTACAATTTTGAGAGGGATTTGAAAAGTTTCAATGGGAATGGGAAGAATTGGGACAAAAATTGGAAAATTTTTAAGGGACTTTGAAAAAATTTCAACTGGAATTTTAGCCATTTTTTTGACGTGAAATTGTAAACATGTGGACATGGATTTTGAAAATTCTAGAGAGAATTTTAAAAGCTTCAACAGAATTTCAACAATTTTGAGAGGGATTTGAAAAGTTTCAATGGGAATGGGAAGAATTGGGACAAAAATTGGAAAATTTTTAAGGGACTTTGAAAAAATTTCAACTGAAATTTTAGCCATTTTTTTTACGTGAAATTGTAAACAGGTGGACATGGATTTTGAAAATTCTAGAGAGAATTTTAAAAGCTTCAAGAGAATTTCAACAATTTTGAGAGGGATTTGAAAAGTTTCAAAGGGAATGGGAAGAATTGGGACAAAAATTGGAAAATTTTGAAGGGACTTTGAAAAAATTTCAACTGGAATTTTAGCAATTTTTTGACGTGAAATTGTAAACATGTGGACATGGATTTTGAAAATTCTAGAGAGAATTTTAAAAGCTTCAACAGAATTTCAACAATTTTGAGAGGGATTTGAAAAGTTTCAATGGGAATGGGAAGAATTGGGACAAAAATTGGAAAACTTTTCAGGGACTTTGAAAAAATTTCAACTGGAATTTAGCAATTTTTTGACGTGAAATTGTAAACATGTGGACATGGATTTTGAAAATTCTAGAGAGAATTTTAAAAGCTTCAAGAGAATTTCAACAATTTTGAGAGGGATTTGAAAAGTTTCAATGGGAATGGGAAGAATTGGGACAAAAATTGGAAAATTTTGAAGGGACTTTGAAAAAATTTCAACTGGAATTTTAGCCATTTTTTTACGTGAAATTGTATATATGTGGACATGGATTTTGAAAATTCTAGAGAGAATTTTAAAAGCTTCAAGAGAATTTCAACAATTTTGAGAGGGATTTGAAAAGTTTCAATGGGAATGGGAAGAATTGGGACAAAAATTGGAAAATTTTTAAGGGACTTTGAAAAAATTTCAACTGGAATTTTAGCCATTTTTTGATGTGAAATTGTAAACATGTGGACATGGATTTTGAAAATTCTAGAGAGAATTTTAAAAGCTTCAAGAGAATTTCAACAATTTTGAGAGGGATTTGAAAAGTTTCAATGGGAATGGGAAGAATTGGGACAAAAATTGGAAAATTTTTCAGGGACTTTGAAAAAATTTCAACTGGAATTTTAGCAATTTTTTGACGTGAAATTGTAAACATGTGGACATGGATTTTGAAAATTCTAGAGAGAATTTTAAAAGCTTCAAGAGAATTTCAACAATTTTGAGAGGGATTTGAAAAGTTTCAATGGGAATGGGAAGAATTGGGACAAAAATTGGAAAATTTTTAAGGGACTTTGAAAAAATTTCAACTGGAATTTTAGCCATTTTTTGACGTGAAATTGTAAACATGTGGACATGGATTTTGAAAATTCTAGAGAGAATTTTAAAAGCTTCAACAGAATTTCAACAATGTTGAGAGGGATTTGAAAAGTTTCAATGGGAATGGGAAGAATTGGGACAAAAATTGGAAAATTTTTCAGGGACTTTGAAAAAATTTCAACTGGAATTTTAGCCATTTTTTGACGTGAAATTGTAAACATGTGGACTTGGATTTTGAAAATTCTAGAGAGAATTTTAAAAGTTTCAACAGAATTTCTACAATTTTGAGAGGGATTTGAAAAGTTTCAATGGGAATGGGAAGAATTGGGACAAAAATTGGAAAATTTTTAAGGGACTTTGAAAAAATTTCAACTGGAATTTTAGCCATTTTTTGACGTGAAATTGTAAACATGTGGACATGGATTTTGAAAATTCTAGAGAGAATTTTAAAAGCTTCAAGAGAATTTCAACAATTTTGAGAGGGATTTGAAAAGTTTCAATGGGAATGGGAAGAATTGGGACAAAAATTGGAAAATTTTGAAGGGACTTTGAAAAAATTTCAACTGGAATTTTAGCCATTTTTTTACGTGAAATTGTATATATGTGGACATGGATTTTGAAAATTCTAGAGAGAATTTTAAAAGCTTCAAGAGAATTTCAACAATTTTGAGAGGGATTTGAAAAGTTTCAATGGGAATGGGAAGAATTGGGACAAAAATTGGAAAATTTTTAAGGGACTTTGAAAAAATTTCAACTGGAATTTTAGCCATTTTTTGATGTGAAATTGTAAACATGTGGACATGGATTTTGAAAATTCTAGAGAGAATTTTAAAAGCTTCAAGAGAATTTCAACAATTTTGAGAGGGATTTGAAAAGTTTCAATGGGAATGGGAAGAATTGGGACAAAAATTGGAAAATTTTTCAGGGACTTTGAAAAAATTTCAACTGGAATTTTAGCAATTTTTTGACGTGAAATTGTAAACATGTGGCCATGGATTTTGAAAATTCTAGAGAGAATTTTAAAAGCTTCAAGAGAATTTCAACAATTTTGAGAGGGATTTGAAAAGTTTCAATGGGAATGGGAAGAATTGGGACAAAAATTGGAAAATTTTTAAGGGACTTTGAAAAAATTTCAACTGGAATTTTAGCCATTTTGTTACGTGAAATTGTAAACATGTGGACATGGATTTTGAAAATTCTAGAGAGAATTTTAAAAGCTTCAACAGAATTTCAACAATGTTGAGAGGGATTTGAAAAGTTTCAATGGGAATGGGAAGAATTGGGACAAAAATTGGAAAATTTTTCAGGGACTTTGAAAAAATTTCAACTGGAATTTTAGCAATTTTTTGACGTGAAATTGTAAACATGTGGACTTGGATTTTGAAAATTCTAGAGAGAATTTTAAAAGTTTCAACAGAATTTCTACAATTTTGAGAGGGATTTGAAAAGTTTCAATGGGAATGGGAAGAATTGGGACAAAAATTGGAAAATTTTTAAGGGACTTTGAAAAAATTTCAACTGGAATTTTAGCCATTTTTTGACGTGAAATTGTAAACATGTGGACATGGATTTTGAAAATTCTAGAGAGAATTTTAAAAGCTTCAAGAGAATTTCAACAATTTTGAGAGGGATTTGAAAAGTTTCAATGGGAATGGGAAGAATTGGGACAAAAATTGGAAAACTTTTCAGGGACTTTGAAAAAATTTCAACTGGAATTTTAGCAATTTTTTGACGTGAAATTGTAAACATGTGGACATGGATTTTGAAAATTCTAGAGAGAATTTTAAAAGCTTCAAGAGAATTTCAACAATGTTGAGAGGGATTTGAAAAGTTTCAATGGGAATGGGAAGAATTGGGACAAAAATTGGAAAATTTTTAAGGGACTTTGAAAAAATTTCAACTGGAATTTTAGCCATTTTTTGACGTGAAATTGTAAACATGTGGACATGGATTTTGAAAATTCTAGAGAGAATTTTAAAAGCTTCAAGAGAATTTCAACAATTTTGAGAGGGATTTGAAAAGTTTCAATGGGAATGGGAAGAATTGGGACAAAAATTGGAAAATTTTTAAGGGACTTTGAAAAAATTTCAACTGGAATTTTAGCCATTTTTTGACGTGAAATTGTAAACATGTGGACATGGATTTTGAAAATTCTAGAGAGAATTTTAAAAGCTTCAAGAGAATTTCAACAATTTTGAGAGGGATTTGAAAAGTTTCAATGGGAATGGGAAGAATTGGGACAAAAATTGGAAAATTTTTAAGGGACTTTGAAAAAATTTCAACTGGAATTTTAGCAATTTTTTGACGTGAAATTGTAAACATGTGGACTTGGATTTTGAAAATTCTAGAGAGAATTTTAAAAGCTTTAAAGAATTTCTACAATTTTGAGAGGGATTTGAAAAGTTTCAATGGGAATGGGAAGAATTGGGACAAAAATTGGAAAATTTTTAAGGGACTTTGAAAAAATTTCAACTGAAATTTTAGCATTTTTTTTTACGTGAAATTGTAAACATGTGGACATGGATTTTGAAAATTCTAGAGAGAATTTTAAAAGCTTCAAGAGAATTTCAACAATTTTGAGAGGGATTTGAAAAGTTTCAATGGGAATGGGAAGACTTGGGACAAAAATTGGAAAATTTTTAAGGGACTTTGAAAAAATTTCAACTGGAATTTTAGCCATTTTTTGACGTGAAATTGTAAACATGTGGACATGCATTTTGAAAATTCTAGAGAGAATTTTAAAAGCTTCAAGAGAATTTCAACAATTTTGAGAGGGATTTGAAAAGTTTCAATGGGAATGGGAAGAATTGGGACAAAAATTGGAAAATTTTTAAGGGACTTTGAAAAAATTTCAACTGGAATTTTAGCAATTTTTTAATGTGAAATTGTAAACATGTGGACATGGATTTTGAAAATTCTAGAGAGAATTTAAAAGCTTCAAGAGAATTTCAACAATTTTGAGAGGGATTTGAAAAGTTTCAATGGGAATGGGAAGAATTGGGACAAAAATTGGAAAATTTTTAAGGGACTTTGAAAAAATTTCAACTGGAATTTTAGCCATTTTTTGACGTGAAATTGTAAACATGTGGACATGGATTTTGAAAATTCTAGAGAGAATTTTAAAAGCTTCAACAGAATTTCAACAATTTTGAGAGGGATTTGAAAAGTTTCAATGGGAATGGGAAGAATTGGGACAAAAATTGGAAAACTTTTCAGGGACTTTGAAAAAATTTCAACTGGAATTTTAGCAATTTTTTGACGTGAAATTGTAAACATGTGGACATGGATTTTGAAAATTCTAGAGAGAATTTTAAAAGCTTCAAGAGAATTTCAACAATTTTGAGAGGGATTTGAAAAGTTTCAATGGGAATGGGAAGAATTGGGACAAAAATTGGAAAATTTTTAAGGGACTTTGAAAAAATTTCAACTGGAATTTTAGCCATTTTTTTACGTGAAATTGTATATATGTGGACATGGATTTTGAAAATTCTAGAGAGAATTTTAAAAGCTTCAAGAGAATTTCAACAATTTTGAGAGGGATTTGAAAAGTTTCAATGGGAATGGGAAGAATTGGGACAAAAATTGGAAAATTTTTAAGGGACTTTGAAAAAATTTCAACTGGAATTTTAGCCATTTTTTGACGTGAAATTGTAAACATGTGGACATGGAGTTTGAACATTCTAGAGAGAATTTTAAAAGCTTCAAGAGAATTTCAACAATTTTGAGAGGGATTTGAAAAGTTTCAATGGGAATGGGAAGAATTGGGACAAAAATTGGAAAATTTTTAAGGGACTTTGAAAAAATTTCAACTGGAATTTTAGCCATTTTTTGATGTGAAATTGTAAACATGTGGACATGGATTTTGAAAATTCTAGAGAGAATTTTAAAAGCTTCAACAGAATTTCAACAATTTTGAGAGGGATTTGAAAAGTTTCAATGGGAATGGGAAGAATTGGGACAAAAATTGGAAAATTTTTCAGGGACTTTGAAAAAATTTCAACTGGAATTTTAGCAATTTTTTGACGTGCAATTGTAAACATGTGGACATGGATTTTGAAAATTCTAGAGAGAATTTTAAAAGCTTCAAGAGAATTTCAACAATTTTGAGAGGGATTTGAAAAGTTTCAATGGGAATGGGAAGAATTGGGACAAAAATTGGAAAATTTTTAAGGGACTTTGAAAAAATTTCAACTGGAATTTTAGCCATTTTGTTACGTGAAATTGTAAACATGTGGACATGGATTTTGAAAATTCTAGAGAGAATTTTAAAAGCTTCAACAGAATTTCAACAATGTTGAGAGGGATTTGAAAAGTTTCAATGGGAATGGGAAGAATTGGGACAAAAATTGGAAAATTTTTCAGGGACTTTGAAAAAATTTCAACTGGAATTTTAGCAATTTTTTGACGTGAAATTGTAAACATGTGGACTTGGATTTTGAAAATTCTAGAGAGAATTTTAAAAGTTTCAACAGAATTTCTACAATTTTGAGAGGGATTTGAAAAGTTTCAATGGGAATGGGAAGAATTGGGACAAAAATTGGAAAATTTTTAAGGGACTTTGAAAAAATTTCAACTGGAATTTTAGCCATTTTTTGACGTGAAATTGTAAACATGTGGACATGGATTTTGAAAATTCTAGAGAGAATTTTAAAAGCTTCAAGAGAATTTCAACAATTTTGAGAGGGATTTGAAAAGTTTCAATGGGAATGGGAAGAATTGGGACAAAAATTGGAAAATTTTGAAGGGACTTTGAAAAAATTTCAACTGGAATTTTAGCCATTTTTTTACGTGAAATTGTATATATGTGGACATGGATTTTGAAAATTCTAGAGAGAATTTTAAAAGCTTCAAGAGAATTTCAACAATTTTGAGAGGGATTTGAAAAGTTTCAATGGGAATGGGAAGAATTGGGACAAAAATTGGAAAATTTTTAAGGGACTTTGAAAAAATTTCAACTGGAATTTTAGCCATTTTTTGATGTGAAATTGTAAACATGTGGACATGGATTTTGAAAATTCTAGAGAGAATTTTAAAAGCTTCAAGAGAATTTCAACAATTTTGAGAGGGATTTGAAAAGTTTCAATGGGAATGGGAAGAATTGGGACAAAAATTGGAAAATTTTTCAGGGACTTCGAAAAAATTTCAACTGGAATTTTAGCAATTTTTTGACGTGAAATTGTAAACATGTGGACATGGATTTTGAAAATTCTAGAGAGAATTTTAAAAGCTTCAAGAGAATTTCAACAATTTTGAGAGGGATTTGAAAAGTTTCAATGGGAATGGGAAGAATTGGGACAAAAATTGGAAAATTTTTAAGGGACTTTGAAAAAATTTCAACTGGAATTTTAGCCATTTTTTGACGTGAAATTGTAAACATGTGGACATGGATTTTGAAAATTCTAGAGAGAATTTTAAAAGCTTCAACAGAATTTCAACAATGTTGAGAGGGATTTGAAAAGTTTCAATGGGAATGGGAAGAATTGGGACAAAAATTGGAAAATTTTTAAGGGACTTTGAAAAAATTTCAACTGGAATTTTAGCAATTTTTTGACGTGAAATTGTAAACATGTGGACTTGGATTTTGAAAATTCTAGAGAGAATTTTAAAAGTTTCAACAGAATTTCTACAATTTTGAGAGGGATTTGAAAAGTTTCAATGGGAATGGGAAGAATTGGGAAAAAATTGGAAAATTTTTAAGGGACTTTGAAAAAATTTCAACTGGAATTTTAGCCATTTTTTGACGTGAAATTGTAAACATGTGGACATGGATTTTGAAAATTCTAGAGAGAATTTTAAAAGCTTCAAGAGAATTTCAACAATTTTGAGAGGGATTTGAAAAGTTTCAATGGGAATGGGAAGAATTGGGACAAAAATTGGAAAACTTTTCAGGGACTTTGAAAAAATTTCAACTGGAATTTTAGCAATTTTTTGACGTGAAATTGTAAACATGTGGACATGGATTTTGAAAATTCTAGAGAGAATTTTAAAAGCTTCAAGAGAATTTCAACAATGTTGAGAGGGATTTGAAAAGTTTCAATGGGAATGGGAAGAATTGGGACAAAAATTGGAAAATTTTTAAGGGACTTTGAAAAAATTTCAACTGGAATTTTAGCCATTTTTTGACGTGAAATTGTAAACATGTGGACATGGATTTTGAAAATTCTAGAGAGAATTTTAAAAGCTTCAAGAGAATTTCAACAATTTTGAGAGGGATTTGAAAAGTTTCAATGGGAATGGGAAGAATTGGGACAAAAATTGGAAAATTTTTAAGGGACTTTGAAAAAATTTCAACTGGAATTTTAGCCATTTTTTGACGTGAAATTGTAAACATGTGGACATGGATTTTGAAAATTCTAGAGAGAATTTTAAAAGCTTCAAGAGAATTTCAACAATTTTGAGAGGGATTTGAAAAGTTTCAATGGGAATGGGAAGAATTGGGACAAAAATTGGAAAATTTTTAAGGGACTTTGAAAAAATTTCAACTGGAATTTTAGCCATTTTTTGACGTGAAATTGTAAACATGTGGACATGGAGTTTGAACATTCTAGAGAGAATTTTAAAAGCTTCAAGAGAATTTCAACAATTTTGAGAGGGATTTGAAAAGTTTCAATGGGAATGGGAAGAATTGGGACAAAAATTGGAAAATTTTTAAGGGACTTTGAAAAAATTTCAACTGGAATTTTAGCCATTTTTTGATGTGAAATTGTAAACATGTGGACATGGATTTTGAAAATTCTAGAGAGAATTTTAAAAGCTTCAACAGAATTTCAACAATTTGAGAGGGATTTGAAAAGTTTCAATGGGAATGGGAAGAATTGGGACAAAAATTGGAAAATTTTTCAGGGACTTTGAAAAAATTTCAACTGGAATTTTAGCAATTTTTTGACGTGCAATTGTAAACATGTGGACATGGATTTTGAAAATTCTAGAGAGAATTTTAAAAGCTTCAAGAGAATTTCAACAATTTTGAGAGGGATTTGAAAAGTTTCAATGGGAATGGGAAGAATTGGGACAAAAATTGGAAAATTTTTAAGGGACTTTGAAAAAATTTCAACTGGAATTTTAGCCATTTTGTTACGTGAAATTGTAAACATGTGGACATGGATTTTGAAAATTCTAGAGAGAATTTTAAAAGCTTCAACAGAATTTCAACAATGTTGAGAGGGATTTGAAAAGTTTCAATGGGAATGGGAAGAATTGGGACAAAAATTGGAAAATTTTTCAGGGACTTTGAAAAAATTTCAACTGGAATTTTAGCAATTTTTTGACGTGAAATTGTAAACATGTGGACTTGGATTTTGAAAATTCTAGAGAGAATTTTAAAAGTTTCAACAGAATTTCTACAATTTTGAGAGGGATTTGAAAAGTTTCAATGGGAATGGGAAGAATTGGGACAAAAATTGGAAAATTTTTAAGGGACTTTGAAAAAATTTCAACTGGAATTTTAGCCATTTTTTGACGTGAAATTGTAAACATGTGGACATGGATTTTGAAAATTCTAGAGAGAATTTTAAAAGCTTCAAGAGAATTTCAACAATTTTGAGAGGGATTTGAAAAGTTTCAATGGGAATGGGAAGAATTGGGACAAAAATTGGAAAACTTTTCAGGGACTTTGAAAAAATTTCAACTGGAATTTTAGCAATTTTTTGACGTGAAATTGTAAACATGTGGACTTGGATTTTGAAAATTCTAGAGAGAATTTTAAAAGTTTCAACAGAATTTCTACAATTTTGAGAGGGATTTGAAAAGTTTCAATGGGAATGGGAAGAATTGGGACAAAAATTGGAAAATTTTTAAGGGACTTTGAAAAAATTTCAACTGGAATTTTAGCCATTTTTTGACGTGAAATTGTAAACATGTGGACATGGATTTTGAAAATTCTAGAGAGAATTTTAAAAGCTTCAAGAGAATTTCAACAATTTTGAGAGGGATTTGAAAAGTTTCAATGGGAATGGGAAGAATTGGGACAAAAATTGGAAAACTTTTCAGGGACTTTGAAAAAATTTCAACTGGAATTTTAGCAATTTTTTGACGTGAAATTGTAAACATGTGGACATGGATTTTGAAAATTCTAGAGAGAATTTTAAAAGCTTCAAGAGAATTTCAACAATGTTGAGAGGGATTTGAAAAGTTTCAATGGGAATGGGAAGAATTGGGACAAAAATTGGAAAATTTTTAAGGGACTTTGAAAAAATTTCAACTGGAATTTTAGCCATTTTTTGACGTGAAATTGTAAACATGTGGACATGGATTTTGAAAATTCTAGAGAGAATTTTAAAAGCTTCAAGAGAATTTCAACAATTTGGAGAGGGATTTGAAAAGTTTCAATGGGAATGGGAAGAATTGGGACAAAAATTGGAAAATTTTTAAGGGACTTTGAAAAAATTTCAACTGGAATTTTAGCCATTTTTTGACGTGAAATTGTAAACATGTGGACATGGATTTTGAAAATTCTAGAGAGAATTTTAAAAGCTTCAAGAGAATTTCAACAATTTTGAGAGGGATTTGAAAAGTTTCAATGGGAATGGGAAGAATTGGGACAAAAATTGGAAAATTTTTCAGGGACTTTGAAAAAATTTCAACTGGAATTTTAGCCATTTTTTGACGTGAAATTGTAAACATGTGGACTTGGATATTGAAAATTCTAGAGAGAATTTTAAAAGCTTTAAAGAATTTCTACAATTTTGAGAGGGATTTGAAAAGTTTCAATGGGAATGGGAAGAATTGGGACAAAAATTGGAAAATTTTTAAGGGACTTTGAAAAAATTTCAACTGAAATTTTAGCATTTTTTTTTACGTGAAATTGTAAACATGTGGACATGGATTTTGAAAATTCTAGAGAGAATTTTAAAAGCTTCAAGAGAATTTCAACAATTTTGAGAGGGATTTGAAAAGTTTCAATGGGAATGGGAAGAATTGGGACAAAAATTGGAAAATTTTTAAGGGACTTTGAAAAAATTTCAACTGGAATTTTAGCCATTTTTTGACGTGAAATTGTAAACATGTGGCCATGGATTTTGAAAATTCTAGAGAGAATTTTAAAAGCTTCAAGAGAATTTCAACAATGTTGAGAGGGATTTGAAAAGTTTCAATGGGAATGGGAAGAATTGGGACAAAAATTGGAAAATTTTGAAGGGACTTTGAAAAAATTTCAACTGGAATTTTAGCCATTTTTTGACGTGAAATTGTAAACATGTGGACATGGATTTTGAAAATTCTAGAGAGAATTTTAAAAGCTTCAAGAGAATTTCAACAATTTTGAGAGGGATTTGAAAAGTTTCAATGGGAATGGGAAGAATTGGGACAAAAATTGGAAAATTTTTCAGGGACTTTGAAAAAATTTCAACTGGAATTTTAGCCATTTTTTGACGTGAAATTGTAAACATGTGGACATGGATTTTGAAAATTCTAGAGAGAATTTTAAAAGCTTCAACAGAATTTCAACAATTTGGAGAGGGATTTGAAAAGTTTCAATGGGAATGGGAAGAATTGGGACAAAAATTGGAAAATTTTTAAGGGACTTTGAAAAAATTTCAACTGGAATTTTAGCCATTTTTTTTTACGTGAAATTGTAAACATGTGGCCATGGATTTTGAAAATTCTAGAGAGAATTTTAAAAGCTTCAAGAGAATTTCAACAATTTTGAGAGGGATTTGAAAAGTTTCAATGGGAATGGGAAGAATTGGGACAAAAATTGGAAAATTTTTAAGGGACTTTGAAAAAATTTCAACTGGAATTTTAGCCATTTTTTGACGTGAAATTGTAAACATGTGGACATGGATTTTGAAAATTCTAGAGAGAATTTTAAAAGCTTCAACAGAATTTCAACAATGTTGAGAGGGATTTGAAAAGTTTCAATGGGAATGGGAAGAATTGGGACAAAAATTGGAAAATTTTTAAGGGACTTTGAAAAAATTTCAACTGGAATTTTAGCCATTTTTTGACGTGAAATTGTAAACATGTGGACTTGGATTTTGAAAATTCTAGAGAGAATTTTAAAAGCTTTAAAGAATTTCTACAATTTTGAGAGGGATTTGAAAAGTTTCAATGGGAATGGGAAGAATTGGGACAAAAATTGGAAAATTTTTAAGGGACTTTGAAAAAATTTCAACTGAAATTTTAGCATTTTTTTTACGTGAAATTGTAAACATGTGGACATGGATTTTGAAAATTCTAGAGAGAATTTTAAAAGCTTCAAGAGAATTTCAACAATTTTGAGAGGGATTTGAAAAGTTTCAATGGGAATGGGAAGAATTGGGACAAAAATTGGAAAATTTTTAAGGGACTTTGAAAAAATTTCAACTGGAATTTTAGCCATTTTTTGACGTGAAATTGTAAACATGTGGACATGGATTTTGAAAATTCTAGAGAGAATTTTAAAAGCTTCAACAGAATTTCAACAATTTTGAGAGGGATTTGAAAAGTTTCAATGGGAATGGGAAGAATTGGGACAAAAATTGGAAAACTTTTCAGGGACTTTGAAAAAATTTCAACTGGAATTTTAGCAATTTTTTGACGTGAAATTGTAAACATGTGGACATGGATTTTGAAAATTCTAGAGAGAATTTTAAAAGCTTCAAGAGAATTTCAACAATGTTGAGAGGGATTTGAAAAGTTTCAATGGGAATGGGAAGAATTGGGACAAACAAAATTGGAAAATTTTAAGGGACTTTGAAAAAATTTCAACTGGAATTTTAGCCATTTTTGACGTGAAATTGTAAACATGTGGACATGGATTTTGAAAATTCTAGAGAGAATTTTAAAAGCTTCAAGAGAATTTCAACAATTTGGAGAGGGATTTGAAAAGTTTCAATGGGAATGGGAAGAATTGGGACAAAAATTGGAAAATTTTTAAGGGACTTTGAAAAAATTGCAACTGGAATTTTAGCCATTTTTTGACGTGAAATTGTAAACATGTGGACATGGAGTTTGAACATTCTAGAGAGAATTTTAAAAGCTTCAAGAGAATTTCAACAATTTTGAGAGGGATTTGAAAGTTTCAATGGGAATGGGAAGAATTGGGACAAAAATTGGAAAATTTTTCAGGGACTTTGAAAAAATTTCAACTGGAATTTTAGCCATTTTTTGACGTGAAATTGTAAACATGTGGACTTGGATATTGAAAATTCTAGAGAGAATTTTAAAAGCTTTAAAGAATTTCTACAATTTTGAGAGGGATTTGAAAAGTTTCAATGGGAATGGGAAGAATTGGGACAAAAATTGGAAAATTTTTAAGGGACTTTGAAAAAATTTCAACTGAAATTTTAGCATTTTTTTTTACGTGAAATTGTAAACATGTGGACATGGATTTTGAAAATTCTAGAGAGAATTTTAAAAGCTTCAAGAGAATTTCAACAATTTTGAGAGGGATTTGAAAAGTTTCAATGGGAATGGGAAGAATTGGGACAAAAATTGGAAAATTTTTAAGGGACTTTGAAAAAATTTCAACTGGAATTTTAGCCATTTTTTGACGTGAAATTGTAAACATGTGGCCATGGATTTTGAAAATTCTAGAGAGAATTTTAAAAGCTTCAAGAGAATTTCAACAATGTTGAGAGGGATTTGAAAAGTTTCAATGGGAATGGGAAGAATTGGGACAAAAATTGGAAAATTTTTAAGGGACTTTGAAAAAATTTCAACTGGAATTTTAGCCATTTTTGACGTGAAATTGTAAACATGTGGACATGGATTTTGAAAATTCTAGAGAGAATTTTAAAAGCTTCAAGAGAATTTCAACAATTTTGAGAGGGATTTGAAAAGTTTCAATGGGAATGGGAAGAATTGGGACAAAAATTGGAAAATTTTTCAGGGACTTTGAAAAAATTTCAACTGGAATTTTAGCCATTTTTTGACGTGAAATTGTAAACATGTGGACATGGATTTTGAAAATTCTAGAGAGAATTTTAAAAGCTTCAACAGAATTTCAACAATTTTGAGAGGGATTTGAAAAGTTTCAATGGGAATGGGAAGAATTGGGACAAAAATTGGAAAATTTTTAAGGGACTTTGAAAAAATTTCAACTGGAATTTTAGCCATTTTTTTTTACGTGAAATTGTAAACATGTGGCCATGGATTTTGAAAATTCTAGAGAGAATTTTAAAAGCTTCAAGAGAATTTCAACAATTTTGAGAGGGATTTGAAAAGTTTCAATGGGAATGGGAAGAATTGGGACAAAAATTGGAAAATTTTTAAGGGACTTTGAAAAAATTTCAACTGGAATTTTAGCCATTTTTTGACGTGAAATTGTAAACATGTGGACATGGATTTTGAAAATTCTAGAGAGAATTTTAAAAGCTTCAACAGAATTTCAACAATGTTGAGAGGGATTTGAAAAGTTTCAATGGGAATGGGAAGAATTGGGACAAAAATTGGAAAATTTTTAAGGGACTTTGAAAAAATTTCAACTGGAATTTTAGCCATTTTTTGACGTGAAATTGTAAACATGTGGCCATGGATTTTGAAAATTCTAGAGAGAATTTTAAAAGCTTCAAGAGAATTTCAACAATGTTGAGAGGGATTTGAAAAGTTTCAATGGGAATGGGAAGAATTGGGACAAAAATTGGAAAATTTTTAAGGGACTTTGAAAAAATTTCAACTGGAACTTTAGCCATTTTTTGACGTGAAATTGTAAACATGTGGACATGGATTTTGAAAATTCTAGAGAGAATTTTAAAAGCTTCAAGAGAATTTCAACAATTTTGAGAGGGATTTGAAAAGTTTCAATGGGAATGGGAAGAATTGGGACAAAAATTGGAAAATTTTTCAGGGACTTTGAAAAAATTTCAACTGGAATTTTAGCCATTTTTTGACGTGAAATTGTAAACATGTGGACATGGATTTTGAAAATTCTAGAGAGAATTTTAAAAGCTTCAACAGAATTTCAACAATTTTGAGAGGGATTTGAAAAGTTTCAATGGGAATGGGAAGAATTGGGACAAAAATTGGAAAATTTTTAAGGGACTTTGAAAAAATTTCAACTGGAATTTTAGCCATTTTTTTTTACGTGAAATTGTAAACATGTGGCCATGGATTTTGAAAATTCTAGAGAGAATTTTAAAAGCTTCAAGAGAATTTCAACAATTTTGAGAGGGATTTGAAAAGTTTCAATGGGAATGGGAAGAATTGGGACAAAAATTGGAAAATTTTTAAGGGACTTTGAAAAATTTCAACTGGAATTTTAGCCATTTTTTGACGTGAAATTGTAAACATGTGGACATGGATTTTGAAAATTCTAGAGAGAATTTTAAAAGCTTCAACAGAATTTCAACAATGTTGAGAGGGATTTGAAAAGTTTCAATGGGAATGGGAAGAATTGGGACAAAAATTGGAAAATTTTTAAGGGACTTTGAAAAAATTTCAACTGGAATTTTAGCCATTTTTTGACGTGAAATTGTAAACATGTGGACTTGGATTTTGAAAATTCTAGAGAGAATTTTAAAAGCTTTAAAGAATTTCTACAATTTTGAGAGGGATTTGAAAGTTTCAATGGGAATGGGAAGAATTGGGACAAAAATTGGAAAATTTTTAAGGGACTTTGAAAAAATTTCAACTGAAATTTTAGCATTTTTTTTTACGTGAAATTGTAAACATGTGGACATGGATTTTGAAAATTCTAGAGAGAATTTTAAAAGCTTCAAGAGAATTTCAACAATTTTGAGAGGGATTTGAAAAGTTTCAATGGGAATGGGAAGAATTGGGACAAAAATTGGAAAATTTTTAAGGGACTTTGAAAAAATTTCAACTGGAATTTTAGCCATTTTTTTTTACGTGAAATTGTAAACATGTGGCCATGGATTTTGAAAATTCTAGAGAGAATTTTAAAAGCTTCAAGAGAATTTCAACAATTTTGAGAGGGATTTGAAAAGTTTCAATGGGAATGGGAAGAATTGGGACAAAAATTGGAAAATTTTTAAGGGACTTTGAAAAAATTTCAACTGGAATTTTAGCCATTTTTTGACGTGAAATTGTAAACATGTGGACATGGATTTTGAAAATTCTAGAGAGAATTTTAAAAGCTTCAACAGAATTTCAACAATGTTGAGAGGGATTTGAAAAGTTTCAATGGGAATGGGAAGAATTGGGACAAAAATTGGAAAATTTTTAAGGGACTTTGAAAAAATTTCAACTGGAATTTTAGCCATTTTTTGACGTGAAATTGTAAACATGTGGACTTGGATTTTGAAAATTCTAGAGAGAATATTAAAAGCTTTAAAGAATTTCTACAATTTTGAGAGGGATTTGAAAAGTTTCAATGGGAATGGGAAGAATTGGGACAAAAATTGGAAAATTTTTAAGGGACTTTGAAAAAATTTCAACTGAAATTTTAGCATTTTTTTTTACGTGAAATTGTAAACATGTGGACATGGATTTTGAAAATTCTAGAGAGAATTTTAAAAGCTTCAAGAGAATTTCAACAATTTTGAGAGGGATTTGAAAAGTTTCAATGGGAATGGGAAGAATTGGGACAAAATTGGAAAATTTTTCAGGGACTTTGAAAAAATTTCAACTGGAATTTTAGCCATTTTTTGACGTGAAATTGTAAACATGTGGACATGGATTTTGAAAATTCTAGAGAGAATTTTAAAAGCTTCAAGAGAATTTCAACAATTTTGAGAGGGATTTGAAAAGTTTCAATGGGAATGGGAAGAATTGGGACAAAAATTGGAAAATTTTTAAGGGACTTTGAAAAAATTTCAACTGGAATTTTAGCAATTTTTTAATGTGAAATTGTAAACATGTGGACATGGATTTTGAAAATTCTAGAGAGAATTTTAAAAGCTTCAAGAGAATTTCAACAATTTTGAGAGGGATTTGAAAAGTTTCAATGGGAATGGGAAGAATTGGGACAAAAATTGGAAAATTTTTAAGGGACTTTGAAAAAATTTCAACTGGAATTTTAGCCATTTTTTGACGTGAAATTGTAAACATGTGGACATGGATTTTGAAAATTCTGGAGAGAATTTTAAAAGCTTCAAGAGAATTTCAACAATTTTGAGAGGGATTTGAAAAGTTTCAATGGGAATGGGAAGAATTGGGACAAAAATTGGAAAACTTTTCAGGGACTTTGAAAAAATTTCAACTGGAATTTTAGCAATTTTTTGACGTGAAATTGTAAACATGTGGACATGGATTTTGAAAATTCTAGAGAGAATTTTAAAAGCTTCAAGAGAATTTCAACAATGTTGAGAGGGATTTGAAAAGTTTCAATGGGAATGGGAAGAATTGGGACAAAAATTGGAAAATTTTTAAGGGACTTTGAAAAAATTTCAACTGGAATTTTAGCCATTTTTTGACGTGAAATTGTAAACATGTGGACATGGATTTTGAAAATTCTAGAGAGAATTTTAAAAGCTTCAAGAGAATTTCAACAATTTGGAGAGGGATTTGAAAAGTTTCAATGGGAATGGGAAGAATTGGGACAAAAATTGGAAAATTTTTAAGGGACTTTGAAAAAATTGCAACTGGAATTTTAGCCATTTTTTGACGTGAAATTGTAAACATGTGGACATGGAGTTTGAACATTCTAGAGAGAATTTTAAAAGCTTCAAGAGAATTTCAACAATTTTGAGAGGGATTTGAAAAGTTTCAATGGGAATGGGAAGAATTGGGACAAAAATTGGAAAATTTTTCAGGGACTTTGAAAAAATTTCAACTGGAATTTTAGCCATTTTTTGACGTGAAATTGTAAACATGTGGACTTGGATATTGAAAATTCTAGAGAGAATTTTAAAAGCTTTAAAGAATTTCTACAATTTTGAGAGGGATTTGAAAAGTTTCAATGGGAATGGGAAGAATTGGGACAAAAATTGGAAAATTTTTAAGGGACTTTGAAAAAATTTCAACTGAAATTTTAGCATTTTTTTTTACGTGAAATTGTAAACATGTGGACATGGATTTTGAAAATTCTAGAGAGAATTTTAAAAGCTTCAAGAGAATTTCAACAATTTTGAGAGGGATTTGAAAAGTTTCAATGGGAATGGGAAGAATTGGGACAAAAATTGGAAAATTTTTAAGGGACTTTGAAAAAATTTCAACTGGAATTTTAGCCATTTTTTGACGTGAAATTGTAAACATGTGGCCATGGATTTTGAAAATTCTAGAGAGAATTTTAAAAGCTTCAAGAGAATTTCAACAATGTTGAGAGGGATTTGAAAAGTTTCAATGGGAATGGGAAGAATTGGGACAAAAATTGGAAAATTTTTAAGGGACTTTGAAAAAATTTCAACTGGAATTTTAGCCATTTTTTGACGTGAAATTGTAAACATGTGGACATGGATTTTGAAAATTCTAGAGAGAATTTTAAAAGCTTCAAGAGAATTTCAACAATTTTGAGAGGGATTTGAAAAGTTTCAATGGGAATGGGAAGAATTGGGACAAAAATTGGAAAATTTTTAAGGGACTTTGAAAAAATTTCAACTGGAATTTTAGCCATTTTTTGACGTGAAATTGTAAACATGTGGACATGGATTTTGAAAATTCTAGAGAGAATTTTAAAAGCTTCAACAGAATTTCAACAATTTTGAGAGGGATTTGAAAAGTTTCAATGGGAATGGGAAGAATTGGGACAAAAATTGGAAAATTTTTAAGGGACTTTGAAAAAATTTCAACTGGAATTTTAGCCATTTTTTTTTACGTGAAATTGTAAACATGTGGCCATGGATTTTGAAAATTCTAGAGAGAATTTTAAAAGCTTCAAGAGAATTTCAACAATTTTGAGAGGGATTTGAAAAGTTTCAATGGGAATGGGAAGAATTGGGACAAAAATTGGAAAATTTTTAAGGGACTTTGAAAAAATTTCAACTGGAATTTTAGCCATTTTTTGACGTGAAATTGTAAACATGTGGACATGGATTTTGAAAATTCTAGAGAGAATTTTAAAAGCTTCAACAGAATTTCAACAATGTTGAGAGGGATTTGAAAAGTTTCAATGGGAATGGGAAGAATTGGGACAAAAATTGGAAAATTTTTAAGGGACTTTGAAAAAATTTCAACTGGAATTTTAGCCATTTTTTGACGTGAAATTGTAAACATGTGGACTTGGATTTTGAAAATTCTAGAGAGAATTTTAAAAGCTTTAAAGAATTTCTACAATTTTGAGAGGGATTTGAAAAGTTTCAATGGGAATGGGAAGAATTGGGACAAAAATTGGAAAATTTTTAAGGGACTTTGAAAAAATTTCAACTGAAATTTTAGCATTTTTTTTTACGTGAAATTGTAAACATGTGGACATGGATTTTGAAAATTCTAGAGAGAATTTTAAAAGCTTCAAGAGAATTTCAACAATTTTGAGAGGGATTTGAAAAGTTTCAATGGGAATGGGAAGAATTGGGACAAAAATTGGAAAATTTTTAAGGGACTTTGAAAAAATTTCAACTGGAATTTTAGCCATTTTTTGACGTGAAATTGTAAACATGTGGACATGGATTTTGAAAATTCTAGAGAGAATTTTAAAAGCTTCAAGAGAATTTCAACAATTTTGAGAGGGATTTGAAAAGTTTCAATGGGAATGGGAAGAATTGGGACAAAAATTGGAAAATTTTTAAGGGACTTTGAAAAAATTTCAACTGGAATTTTAGCAATTTTTTAATGTGAAATTGTAAACATGTGGACATGGATTTTGAAAATTCTAGAGAGAATTTTAAAAGCTTCAAGAGAATTTCAACAATTTTGAGAGGGATTTGAAAAGTTTCAATGGGAATGGGAAGAATTGGGACAAAAATTGGAAAATTTTTAAGGGACTTTGAAAAAATTTCAACTGGAATTTTAGCCATTTTTTGACGTGAAATTGTAAACATGTGGACATGGATTTTGAAAATTCTAGAGAGAATTTTAAAAGCTTCAAGAGAATTTCAACAATTTTGAGAGGGATTTGAAAAGTTTCAATGGGAATGGGAAGAATTGGGACAAAAATTGGAAAACTTTTCAGGGACTTTGAAAAAATTTCAACTGGAATTTTAGCAATTTTTTGACGTGAAATTGTAAACATGTGGCCATGGATTTTGAAAATTCTAGAGAGAATTTTAAAAGCTTCAAGAGAATTTCAACAATTTTGAGAGGGATTTGAAAAGTTTCAATGGGAATGGGAAGAATTGGGACAAAAATTGGAAAATTTTTAAGGGACTTTGAAAAAATTTCAACTGGAATTTTAGCCATTTTTTTACGTGAAATTGTATATATGTGGACATGGATTTTGAAAATTCTAGAGAGAATTTTAAAAGCTTCAAGAGAATTTCAACAATTTTGAGAGGGATTTGAAAAGTTTCAATGGGAATGGGAAGAATTGGGACAAAAATTGGAAAATTTTTAAGGGACTTTGAAAAAATTTCAACTGGAATTTTAGCCATTTTTTGACGTGAAATTATAAACATGTGGACATGGATTTTGAAAATTCTAGAGAGAATTTTAAAAGCTTCAAGAGAATTTCAACCATTTTGAGAGGGATTTGAAAAGTTTCAATGGGAATGGGAAGAATTGGGACAAAAATTGGAAAATTTTTAAGGGACTTTGAAAAAATTTCAACTGGAATTTTAGCCATTTTTTGACGTGAAATTGTAAACATGTGGACATGGATTTTGAAAATTCTAGAGAGAATTTTAAAAGCTTCAAGAGAATTTCAACAATTTTGAGAGGGATTTGAAAAGTTTCAATGGGAATGGGAAGAATTGGGACAAAAATTGGAAAATTTTTAAGGGACTTTGAAAAAATTTCAACTGGAATTTTAGCCATTTTTTGACGTGAAATTGTAAACATGTGGCCATGGATTTTGAAAATTCTAGAGAGAATTTTAAAAGCTTCAAGAGAATTTCAACAATGTTGAGAGGGATTTGAAAAGTTTCAATGGGAATGGGAAGAATTGGGACAAAAATTGGAAAATTTTTAAGGGACTTTGAAAAAATTTCAACTGGAATTTTAGCCATTTTTTGACGTGAAATTGTAAACATGTGGACATGGATTTTGAAAATTCTAGAGAGAATTTTAAAAGCTTCAACAGAATTTCAACAATTTTGAGAGGGATTTGAAAAGTTTCAATGGGAATGGGAAGAATTGGGACAAAAATTGGAAAATTTTTAAGGGACTTTGAAAAAATTTCAACTGGAATTTTAGCCATTTTTTGACGTGAAATTGTAAACATGTGGACATGGATTTTGAAAATTCTAGAGAGAATTTTAAAAGCTTCAAGAGAATTTCAACAATTTTGAGAGGGATTTGAAAAGTTTCAATGGGAATGGGAAGAATTGGGACAAAAATTGGAAAATTTTTAAGGGACTTTGAAAAAATTTCAACTGGAATTTTAGCCATTTTTTGACGTGAAATTGTAAACATGTGGACATGGATTTTGAAAATTCTAGAGAGAATTTTAAAAGCTTCAAGAGAATTTCAACAATTTTGAGAGGGATTTGAAAAGTTTCAATGGGAATGGGAAGAATTGGGACAAAAATTGGAAAATTTTTCAGGGACTTTGAAAAAATTTCAACTGGAATTTTAGCAATTTTTTGACGTGAAATTGTAAACATGTGGACTTGGATTTTGAAAATTCTAGAGAGAATTTTAAAAGCTTCAAGAGAATTTCAACAATTTTGAGAGGGATTTGAAAAGTTTCAATGGGAATGGGAAGAATTGGGACAAAAATTGGAAAATTTTTCAGGGACTTTGAAAAAATTTCAACTGGAATTTTAGCCATTTTTTGACGTGAAATTGTAAACATGTGGACATGGATTTTGAAAATTCTAGAGAGAATTTTAAAAGCTTCAAGAGAATTTCAACAATTTGGAGAGGGATTTGAAAAGTTTCAATGGGAATGGGAAGAATTGGGACAAAAATTGGAAAATTTTTAAGGGACTTTGAAAAAATTTCAACTGGAATTTTAGCCATTTTTTGACGTGAAATTGTAAACATGTGGCCATGGATTTTGAAAATTCTAGAGAGAATTTTAAAAGCTTCAAGAGAATTTCAACAATTTTGAGAGGGATTTGAAAAGTTTCAATGGGAATGGGAAGAATTGGGACAAAAATTGGAAAATTTTTAAGGGACTTTGAAAAAATTTCAACTGGAATTTTAGCCATTTTTTGACGTGAAATTGTAAACATGTGGACATGGATTTTGAAAATTCTAGAGAGAATTTTAAAAGCTTCAAGAGAATTTCAACAATTTGGAGAGGGATTTGAAAAGTTTCAATGGGAATGGGAAGAATTGGGACAAAAATTGGAAAATTTTTCAGGGACTTTGAAAAAATTTCAACTGGAATTTTAGCAATTTTTTGACGTGAAATTGTAAACATGTGGACTTGGATTTTGAAAATTCTAGAGAGAATTTTAAAAGCTTCAGCAGAATTTCAACAATTTTGAGAGGGATTTGAAAAGTTTCAATGGGAATGGGAAGAATTGGGACAAGAATTGGAAAATTTTTAAGGGACTTTGAAAAAATTTCAACTGGAATTTTAGCCATTTTTTGACGTGAAATTGTAAACATGTGGACATGGATTTTGAAAATTCTAGAGAGAATTTTAAAAGCTTCAAGAGAATTTCAACAATTTTGAGAGGGATTTGAAAAGTTTCAATGGGAATGGGAAGAATTGGGACAAAAATTGGAAAATTTTTAAGGGACTTTGAAAAAATTTCAACTGGAATTTTAGCCATTTTTTGACGTGAAATTGTAAACATGTGGACATGGATTTTGAAAATTCTAGAGAGAATTTTAAAAGCTTCAAGAGAATTTCAACAATTTTGAGAGGGATTTGAAAAGTTTCAATGGGAATGGGAAGAATTGGGACAAAAATTGGAAAATTTTTAAGGGACTTTGAAAAAATTTCAACTGGAATTTTAGCCATTTTTTGACGTGAAATTGTAAACATGTGGACATGGATTTTGAAAATTCTAGAGAGAATTTTAAAAGCTTCAAGAGAATTTCAACAATTTTGAGAGGGATTTGAAAAGTTTCAATGGGAATGGGAAGAATTGGGACAAAAATTGGAAAATTTTTAAGGGACTTTGAAAAAATTTCAACTGGAATTTTAGCCATTTTTTGACGTGAAATTGTAAACATGTGGACATGGATTTTGAAAATTCTAGAGAGAATTTTAAAAGCTTCAAGAGAATTTCAACAATTTGGAGAGGGATTTGAAAAGTTTCAATGGGAATGGGAAGAATTGGGACAAAATTGGAAAATTTTTCAGGGACTTTGAAAAAATTTCAACTGGAATTTTAGCAATTTTTTGACGTGAAATTGTAAACATGTGGACTTGGATTTTGAAAATTCTAGAGAGAATTTTAAAAGCTTCAAGAGAATTTCAACAATTTTGAGAGGGATTTGAAAAGTTTCAATGGGAATGGGAAGAATTGGGACAAAAATTGGAAAATTTTTCAGGGACTTTGAAAAAATTTCAACTGGAATTTTAGCCATTTTTTGACGTGAAATTGTAAACATGTGGACATGGATTTTGAAAATTCTAGAGAGAATTTTAAAAGCTTCAAGAGAATTTCAACAATTTGGAGAGGGATTTGAAAAGTTTCAATGGGAATGGGAAGAATTGGGACAAAAATTGGAAAATTTTTAAGGGACTTTGAAAAAATTTCAACTGGAATTTTAGCCATTTTTTGACGTGAAATTGTAAACATGTGGCCATGGATTTTGAAAATTCTAGAGAGAATTTTAAAAGCTTCAAGAGAATTTCAACAATTTTGAGAGGGATTTGAAAAGTTTCAATGGGAATGGGAAGAATTGGGACAAAAATTGGAAAATTTTTAAGGGACTTTGAAAAAATTTCAACTGGAATTTTAGCCATTTTTTGACGTGAAATTGTAAACATGTGGACATGGATTTTGAAAATTCTAGAGAGAATTTTAAAAGCTTCAAGAGAATTTCAACAATTTGGAGAGGGATTTGAAAAGTTTCAATGGGAATGGGAAGAATTGGGACAAAAATTGGAAAATTTTTCAGGGACTTTGAAAAAATTTCAACTGGAATTTTAGCAATTTTTTGACGTGAAATTGTAAACATGTGGACTTGGATTTTGAAAATTCTAGAGAGAATTTTAAAAGCTTCAGCAGAATTTCAACAATTTTGAGAGGGATTTGAAAAGTTTCAATGGGAATGGGAAGAATTGGGACAAGAATTGGAAAATTTTTAAGGGACTTTGAAAAAATTTCAACTGGAATTTTAGCCATTTTTTGACGTGAAATTGTAAACATGTGGACATGGATTTTGAAAATTCTAGAGAGAATTTTAAAAGCTTCAAGAGAATTTCAACAATTTTGAGAGGGATTTGAAAAGTTTCAATGGGAATGGGAAGAATTGGGACAAAAATTGGAAAATTTTTAAGGGACTTTGAAAAAATTTCAACTGGAATTTTAGCCATTTTTTGACGTGAAATTGTAAACATGTGGACATGGATTTTGAAAATTCTAGAGAGAATTTTAAAAGCTTCAAGAGAATTTCAACAATTTTGAGAGGGATTTGAAAAGTTTCAATGGGAATGGGAAGAATTGGGACAAAAATTGGAAAATTTTTAAGGGACTTTGAAAAAATTTCAACTGGAATTTTAGCCATTTTTTGACGTGAAATTGTAAACATGTGGACATGGATTTTGAAAATTCTAGAGAGAATTTTAAAAGCTTCAAGAGAATTTCAACAATTTTGAGAGGGATTTGAAAAGTTTCAATGGGAATGGGAAGAATTGGGACAAAAATTGGAAAATTTTTAAGGGACTTTGAAAAAATTTCAACTGGAATTTTAGCCATTTTTTGACGTGAAATTGTAAACATGTGGACATGGATTTTGAAAATTCTAGAGAGAATTTTAAAAGCTTCAAGAGAATTTCAACAATTTTGAGAGGGATTTGAAAAGTTTCAATGGGAATGGGAAGAATTGGGACAAAAATTGGAAAATTTTTCAGGGACTTTGAAAAAATTTCAACTGGAATTTTAGCAATTTTTTGACGTGAAATTGTAAACATGTGGACTTGGATTTTGAAAATTCTAGAGAGAATTTTAAAAGCTTCAAGAGAATTTCAACAATTTTGAGAGGGATTTGAAAAGTTTCAATGGGAATGGGAAGAATTGGGACAAAAATTGGAAAATTTTTCAGGGACTTTGAAAAAATTTCAACTGGAATTTTAGCCATTTTTTGACGTGAAATTGTAAACATGTGGACATGGATTTTGAAAATTCTAGAGAGAATTTTAAAAGCTTCAAGAGAATTTCAACAATTTGGAGAGGGATTTGAAAAGTTTCAATGGGAATGGGAAGAATTGGGACAAAAATTGGAAAATTTTTAAGGGACTTTGAAAAAATTTCAACTGGAATTTTAGCCATTTTTTGACGTGAAATTGTAAACATGTGGCCATGGATTTTGAAAATTCTAGAGAGAATTTAAAAGCTTCAAGAGAATTTCAACAATTTTGAGAGGGATTTGAAAAGTTTCAATGGGAATGGGAAGAATTGGGACAAAAATTGGAAAATTTTTAAGGGACTTTGAAAAAATTTCAACTGGAATTTTAGCCATTTTTTGACGTGAAATTGTAAACATGTGGACATGGATTTTGAAAATTCTAGAGAGAATTTTAAAAGCTTCAAGAGAATTTCAACAATTTGGAGAGGGATTTGAAAAGTTTCAATGGGAATGGGAAGAATTGGGACAAAAATTGGAAAATTTTTCAGGGACTTTGAAAAAATTTCAACTGGAATTTTAGCAATTTTTTGACGTGAAATTGTAAACATGTGGACTTGGATTTTGAAAATTCTAGAGAGAATTTAAAAGCTTCAGCAGAATTTCAACAATTTTGAGAGGGATTTGAAAAGTTTCAATGGGAATGGGAAGAATTGGGACAAGAATTGGAAAATTTTTAAGGGACTTTGAAAAAATTTCAACTGGAATTTTAGCCATTTTTTGACGTGAAATTGTAAACATGTGGACATGGATTTTGAAAATTCTAGAGAGAATTTTAAAAGCTTCAAGAGAATTTCAACAATTTTGAGAGGGATTTGAAAAGTTTCAATGGGAATGGGAAGAATTGGGACAAAAATTGGAAAATTTTTAAGGGACTTTGAAAAAATTTCAACTGGAATTTTAGCCATTTTTTGACGTGAAATTGTAAACATGTGGACATGGATTTTGAAAATTCTAGAGAGAATTTTAAAAGCTTCAAGAGAATTTCAACAATTTTGAGAGGGATTTGAAAAGTTTCAATGGGAATGGGAAGAATTGGGACAAAAATTGGAAAATTTTTAAGGGACTTTGAAAAAATTTCAACTGGAATTTTAGCCATTTTTTGACGTGAAATTGTAAACATGTGGACATGGATTTTGAAAATTCTAGAGAGAATTTTAAAAGCTTCAAGAGAATTTCAACAATTTTGAGAGGGATTTGAAAAGTTTCAATGGGAATGGGAAGAATTGGGACAAAAATTGGAAAATTTTTAAGGGACTTTGAAAAAATTTCAACTGGAATTTTAGCCATTTTTTGACGTGAAATTGTAAACATGTGGACATGGATTTTGAAAATTCTAGAGAGAATTTTAAAAGCTTCAAGAGAATTTCAACAATTTTGAGAGGGATTTGAAAAGTTTCAATGGGAATGGGAAGAATTGGGACAAAAATTGGAAAATTTTTCAGGGACTTTGAAAAAATTTCAACTGGAATTTTAGCAATTTTTTGACGTGAAATTGTAAACATGTGGACTTGGATTTTGAAAATTCTAGAGAGAATTTTAAAAGCTTCAAGAGAATTTCAACAATTTTGAGAGGGATTTGAAAAGTTTCAATGGGAATGGGAAGAATTGGGACAAAAATTGGAAAATTTTTCAGGGACTTTGAAAAAATTTCAACTGGAATTTTAGCCATTTTTTGACGTGAAATTGTAAACATGTGGACATGGATTTTGAAAATTCTAGAGAGAATTTTAAAAGCTTCAAGAGAATTTCAACAATTTGGAGAGGGATTTGAAAAGTTTCAATGGGAATGGGAAGAATTGGGACAAAAATTGGAAAATTTTTAAGGGACTTTGAAAAAATTTCAACTGGAATTTTAGCCATTTTTTGACGTGAAATTGTAAACATGTGGACATGGATTTTGAAAATTCTAGAGAGAATTTTAAAAGCTTCAAGAGAATTTCAACAATTTTGAGAGGGATTTGAAAAGTTTCAATGGGAATGGGAAGAATTGGGACAAAAATTGGAAAATTTTTCAGGGACTTTGAAAAAATTTCAACTGGAATTTTAGCAATTTTTTGACGTGAAATTGTAAACATGTGGACATGGATTTTGAAAATTCTAGAGAGAATTTTAAAAGCTTCAGCAGAATTTCAACAATTTTGAGAGGGATTTGAAAAGTTTCAATGGGAATGGGAAGAATTGGGACAAGAATTGGAAAATTTTTAAGGGACTTTGAAAAAATTTCAACTGGAATTTTAGCCATTTTTTGACGTGAAATTGTAAACATGTGGACATGGATTTTGAAAATTCTAGAGAGAATTTTAAAAGCTTCAAGAGAATTTCAACAATTTTGAGAGGGATTTGAAAAGTTTCAATGGGAATGGGAAGAATTGGGACAAAAATTGGAAAATTTTTAAGGGACTTTGAAAAAATTTCAACTGGAATTTTAGCCATTTTTTGACGTGAAATTATAAACATGTGGACATGGATTTTGAAAATTCTAGAGAGAATTTTAAAAGCTTCAAGAGAATTTCAACCATTTTGAGAGGGATTTGAAAAGTTTCAATGGGAATGGGAAGAATTGGGACAAAAATTGGAAAATTTTTAAGGGACTTTGAAAACATTTCAACTGGAATTTTAGCCATTTTTTGACGTGAAATTGTAAACATGTGGACATGGATTTTGAAAATTCTAGAGAGAATTTTAAAAGCTTCAAGAGAATTTCAACAATTTTGAGAGGGATTTGAAAAGTTTCAATGGGAATGGGAAGAATTGGGACAAAAATTGGAAAATTTTTAAGGGACTTTGAAAAAATTTCAACTGGAATTTTAGCCATTTTTTGACGTGAAATTGTAAACATGTGGACATGGATTTTGAAAATTCTAGAGAGAATTTTAAAAGCTTCAACAGAATTTCAACAATTTTGAGAGGGATTTGAAAAGTTTCAATGGGAATGGGAAGAATTGGGACAAAAATTGGAAAATTTTTAAGGGACTTTGAAAAAATTTCAACTGGAATTTTAGCCATTTTTTGACGTGAAATTGTAAACATGTGGCCATGGATTTTGAAAATTCTAGAGAGAATTTTAAAAGCTTCAAGAGAATTTCAACAATTTTGAGAGGGATTTGAAAAGTTTCAATGGGAATGGGAAGAATTGGGACAAAAATTGGAAAATTTTTCAGGGACTTTGAAAAAATTTCAACTGGAATTTTAGCCATTTTTTGACGTGAAATTGTAAACATGTGGACATGGATTTTGAAAATTCTAGAGAGAATTTTAAAAGCTTCAAGAGAATTTCAACAATTTTGAGAGGGATTTGAAAAGTTTCAATGGGAATGGGAAGAATTGGGACAAAAATTGGAAAATTTTTAAGGGACTTTGAAAAAATTTCAACTGGAATTTTAGCCATTTTGTTACGTGAAATTGTAAACATGTGGACATGGATTTTGAAAATTCTAGAGAGAATTTTAAAAGCTTCAACAGAATTTCAACAATTTTGAGAGGGATTTGAAAAGTTTCAATGGGAATGGGAAGAATTGGGAGAAAAATTGGAAAATTTTTAAGGGACTTTGAAAAAATTTCAACTGGAATTTTAGCCATTTTGTTACGTGAAATTGTAAACATGTGGACATGGATTTTGAAAATTCTAGAGAGAATTTTAAAAGCTTTAAAGAATTTCTACAATTTTGAGAGGGATTTGAAAAGTTTCAATGGGAATGGGAAGAATTGGGACAAAAATTGGAAAATTTTTAAGGGACTTTGAAAAAATTTCAACTGAAATTTTAGCATTTTTTTTTACGTGAAATTGTAAACATGTGGCCATGGATTTTGAAAATTCTAGAGAGAATTTTAAAAGCTTCAAGAGAATTTCAACAATTTTGAGAGGGATTTGAAAAGTTTCAATGGGAATGGGAAGAATTGGGACAAAAATTGGAAAATTTTTAAGGGACTTTGAAAAAATTTCAACTGGAATTTTAGCCATTTTTTGACGTGAAATTGTAAACATGTGGACATGGATTTTGAAAATTCTAGAGAGAATTTTAAAAGCTTCAAGAGAATTTCAACAATTTGGAGAGGGATTTGAAAAGTTTCAATGGGAATGGGAAGAATTGGGACAAAAATTGGAAAATTTTTAAGGGACTTTGAAAAAATTTCAACTGGAATTTTAGCAATTTTTTGACGTGAAATTGTAAACATGTGGACATGGATTTTGAAAATTCTAGAGAGAATTTTAAAAGCTTCAACAGAATTTCAACAATTTTGAGAGGGATTTGAAAAGTTTCAATGGGAATGGGAAGAATTGGGACAAAAATTGGAAAACTTTTCAGGGACTTTGAAAAAATTTCAACTGGAATTTTAGCAATTTTTTGACGTGAAATTGTAAACATGTGGACATGGATTTTGAAAATTCTAGAGAGAATTTTAAAAGCTTCAAGAGAATTTCAACAATTTTGAGAGGGATTTGAAAAGTTTCAATGGGAATGGGAAGAATTGGGACAAAAATTGGAAAATTTTTAAGGGACTTTGAAAAAATTTCAACTGGAATTTTAGCCATTTTTTTACGTGAAATTGTATATATGTGGACATGGATTTTGAAAATTCTAGAGAGAATTTTAAAAGCTTCAAGAGAATTTCAACAATTTTGAGAGGGATTTGAAAAGTTTCAATGGGAATGGGAAGAATTGGGACAAAAATTGGAAAATTTTTAAGGGACTTTGAAAAAATTTCAACTGGAATTTTAGCCATTTTTTGACGTGAAATTGTAAACATGTGGCCATGGATTTTGAAAATTCTAGAGAGAATTTTAAAAGCTTCAAGAGAATTTCAACAATTTTGAGAGGGATTTGAAAAGTTTCAATGGGAATGGGAAGAATTGGGACAAAAATTGGAAAATTTTTAAGGGACTTTGAAAAAATTTCAACTGGAATTTTAGCCATTTTTTGACGTGAAATTGTAAACATGTGGACATGGATTTTGAAAATTCTAGAGAGAATTTTAAAAGCTTCAAGAGAATTTCAACAATTTGGAGAGGGATTTGAAAAGTTTCAATGGGAATGGGAAGAATTGGGACAAAAATTGGAAAATTTTTAAGGGACTTTGAAAAAATTTCAACTGGAATTTTAGCCATTTTTTGACGTGAAATTGTAAACATGTGGCCATGGATTTTGAAAATTCTAGAGAGAATTTTAAAAGCTTCAAGAGAATTTCAACAATTTTGAGAGGGATTTGAAAAGTTTCAATGGGAATGGGAAGAATTGGGACAAAAATTGGAAAATTTTTAAGGGACTTTGAAAAAATTTCAACTGGAATTTTAGCCATTTTTTGACGTGAAATTGTAAACATGTGGACATGGATTTTGAAAATTCTAGAGAGAATTTTAAAAGCTTCAAGAGAATTTCAACAATTTGGAGAGGGATTTGAAAAGTTTCAATGGGAATGGGAAGAATTGGGACAAAAATTGGAAAATTTTTCAGGGACTTTGAAAAAATTTCAACTGGAATTTTAGCCATTTTTTGACGTGAAATTGTAAACATGTGGACATGGATTTTGAAAATTCTAGAGAGAATTTTAAAAGCTTCAAGAGAATTTCAACAATTTGGAGAGGGATTTGAAAAGTTTCAATGGGAATGGGAAGAATTGGGACAAAAATTGGAAAATTTTTAAGGGACTTTGAAAAAATTTCAACTGGAATTTTAGCCATTTTTTGACGTGAAATTGTAAACATGTGGCCATGGATTTTGAAAATTCTAGAGAGAATTTTAAAAGCTTCAAGAGAATTTCAACAATTTTGAGAGGGATTTGAAAAGTTTCAATGGGAATGGGAAGAATTGGGACAAAAATTGGAAAATTTTTAAGGGACTTTGAAAAAATTTCAACTGGAATTTTAGCCATTTTTTGACGTGAAATTGTAAACATGTGGACATGGATTTTGAAAATTCTAGAGAGAATTTTAAAAGCTTCAAGAGAATTTCAACAATTTTGAGAGGGATTTGAAAAGTTTCAATGGGAATGGGAAGAATTGGGACAAAAATTGGAAAATTTTTAAGGGACTTTGAAAAAATTTCAACTGGAATTTTAGCCATTTTTTGACGTGAAATTGTAAACATGTGGACATGGATTTTGAAAATTCTAGAGAGAATTTTAAAAGCTTCAAGAGAATTTCAACAATTTTGAGAGGGATTTGAAAAGTTTCAATGGGAATGGGAAGAATTGGGACAAAAATTGGAAAATTTTTAAGGGACTTTGAAAAAATTTCAACTGGAATTTTAGCCATTTTTTGACGTGAAATTGTAAACATGTGGACATGGATTTTGAAAATTCTAGAGAGAATTTTAAAAGCTTCAAGAGAATTTCAACAATTTTGAGAGGGATTTGAAAAGTTTCAATGGGAATGGGAAGAATTGGGACAAAAATTGGAAAATTTTTCAGGGACTTTGAAAAAATTTCAACTGGAATTTTAGCAATTTTTTGACGTGAAATTGTAAACATGTGGACTTGGATTTTGAAAATTCTAGAGAGAATTTTAAAAGCTTCAAGAGAATTTCAACAATTTTGAGAGGGATTTGAAAAGTTTCAATGGGAATGGGAAGAATTGGGACAAAAATTGGAAAATTTTTCAGGGACTTTGAAAAAATTTCAACTGGAATTTTAGCCATTTTTTGACGTGAAATTGTAAACATGTGGACATGGATTTTGAAAATTCTAGAGAGAATTTTAAAAGCTTCAAGAGAATTTCAACAATTTGGAGAGGGATTTGAAAAGTTTCAATGGGAATGGGAAGAATTGGGACAAAAATTGGAAAATTTTTAAGGGACTTTGAAAAAATTTCAACTGGAATTTTAGCCATTTTTTGACGTGAAATTGTAAACATGTGGCCATGGATTTTGAAAATTCTAGAGAGAATTTTAAAAGCTTCAAGAGAATTTCAACAATTTTGAGAGGGATTTGAAAAGTTTCAATGGGAATGGGAAGAATTGGGACAAAAATTGGAAAATTTTTAAGGGACTTTGAAAAAATTTCAACTGGAATTTTAGCCATTTTTTGACGTGAAATTGTAAACATGTGGACATGGATTTTGAAAATTCTGGAGAGAATTTTAAAAGCTTCAAGAGAATTTCAACAATTTTGAGAGGGATTTGAAAAGTTTCAATGGGAATGGGAAGAATTGGGACAAAAATTGGAAAATTTTTAAGGGACTTTGAAAAAATTTCAACTGGAATTTTAGCCATTTTTTGACGTGAAATTGTAAACATGTGGACATGGATTTTGAAAATTCTAGAGAGAATTTTAAAAGCTTCAAGAGAATTTCAACAATTTTGAGAGGGATTTGAAAAGTTTCAATGGGAATGGGAAGAATTGGGACAAAAATTGGAAAATTTTTAAGGGACTTTGAAAAAATTTCAACTGGAATTTTAGCCATTTTTTGACGTGAAATTGTAAACATGTGGACATGGATTTTGAAAATTCTAGAGAGAATTTTAAAAGCTTCAACAGAATTTCAACAATTTTGAGAGGGATTTGAAAAGTTTCAATGGGAATGGGAAGAATTGGGACAAAAATTGGAAAATTTTTCAGGGACTTTGAAAAAATTTCAACTGGAATTTTAGCAATTTTTTGACGTGAAATTGTAAACATGTGGACTTGGATTTTGAAAATTCTAGAGAGAATTTTAAAAGCTTCAACAGAATTTCAACAATTTTGAGAGGGATTTGAAAAGTTTCAATGGGAATGGGAAGAATTGGGACAAAAATTGGAAAATTTTTCAGGGACTTTGAAAAAATTTCAACTGGAATTTTAGCCATTTTTTGACGTGAAATTGTAAACATGTGGACATGGATTTTGAAAATTCTAGAGAGAATTTTAAAAGCTTCAACAGAATTTCAACAATTCTGAGAGGGATTTGAAAAGTTTCAATGGGAATGGGAAGAATTGGGACAAAAATTGGAAAATTTTTAAGGGACTTTGAAAAAATTTCAACTGAAATTTTAGCCATTTTTTTTTACGTGAAATTGTAAACAGGTGGCCATGGATTTTGAAAATTCTAGAGAGAATTTTAAAAGCTTCAAGAGAATTTCAACAATTTTGAGAGGGATTTGAAAAGTTTCAATGGGAATGGGAAGAATTGGGACAAAAATTGGAAAATTTTTCAGGGACTTTGAAAAAATTTCAACTGGAATTTTAGCCATTTTTTGACGTGAAATTGTAAACATGTGGACATGGATTTTGAAAATTCTAGAGAGAATTTTAAAAGCTTCAAGAGAATTTCAACAATTTTGAGAGGGATTTGAAAAGTTTCAATGGGAATGGGAAGAATTGGGACAAAAATTGGAAAACTTTTAAGGGACTTTGAAAAAATTTCAACTGGAATTTTAGCAATTTTTTTATGTGAAATTGTAAACATGTGGCCATGGATTTTGAAAATTCTAGAGAGAATTTTAAAAGCTTCAAGAGAATTTCAACAATTTTGAGAGGGATTTGAAAAGTTTCAATGGGAATGGGAAGAATTGGGACAAAAATTGGAAAATTTTTAAGGGACTTTGAAAAAATTTCAACTGGAATTTTAGCCATTTTTTGACGTGAAATTGTAAACATGTGGACATGGATTTTGAAAATTCTAGAGAGAATTTTAAAAGCTTCAAGAGAATTTCAACAATTTTGAGAGGGATTTGAAAAGTTTCAATGGGAATGGGAAGAATTGGGACAAAAATTGGAAAATTTTTCAGGGACTTTGAAAAAATTTCAACTGGAATTTTAGCCATTTTTTGACGTGAAATTGTAAACATGTGGACATGGATTTTGAAAATTCTGGAGAGAATTTTAAAAGCTTCAAGAGAATTTCAACAATTTGGAGAGGGATTTGAAAAGTTTCAATGGGAATGGGAAGAATTGGGACAAAAATTGGAAAATTTTTAAGGGACTTTGAAAAAATTTCAACTGGAATTTTAGCCATTTTTTGACGTGAAATTGTAAACATGTGGACATGGATTTTGAAAATTCTGGAGAGAATTTTAAAAGCTTCAAGAGAATTTCAACAATTTTGAGAGGGATTTGAAAAGTTTCAATGGGAATGGGAAGAATTGGGACAAAAATTGGAAAATTTTTAAGGGACTTTGAAAAAATTTCAACTGGAATTTTAGCCATTTTTTGACGTGAAATTGTAAACATGTGGACATGGATTTTGAAAATTCTAGAGAGAATTTTAAAAGCTTCAACAGAATTTCAACAATTTTGAGAGGGATTTGAAAAGTTTCAATGGGAATGGGAAGAATTGGGACAAAAATTGGAAAATTTTTCAGGGACTTTGAAAAAATTTCAACTGGAATTTTAGCAATTTTTTGACGTGAAATTGTAAACATGTGGACTTGGATTTTGAAAATTCTAGAGAGAATTTTAAAAGCTTCAACAGAATTTCAACAATTTTGAGAGGGATTTGAAAAGTTTCAATGGGAATGGGAAGAATTGGGACAAAAATTGGAAAATTTTTCAGGGACTTTGAAAAAATTTCAACTGGAATTTTAGCCATTTTTTGACGTGAAATTGTAAACATGTGGACATGGATTTTGAAAATTCTAGAGAGAATTTTAAAAGCTTCAACAGAATTTCAACAATTCTGAGAGGGATTTGAAAAGTTTCAATGGGAATGGGAAGAATTGGGACAAAAATTGGAAAATTTTTAAGGGACTTTGAAAAAATTTCAACTGGAATTTTAGCCATTTTTTTTTACGTGAAATTGTAAACAGGTGGCCATGGATTTTGAAAATTCTAGAGAGAATTTTAAAAGCTTCAAGAGAATTTCAACAATTTTGAGAGGGATTTGAAAAGTTTCAATGGGAATGGGAAGAATTGGGACAAAAATTTGAAAATTTTTAAGGGACTTTGAAAAAATTTCAACTGAAATTTTAGCCATTTTTTTGACGTGAAATTGTAAACAGGTGGCCATGGATTTTGAAAATTCTAGAGAGAATTTTAAAAGCTTCAAGAGAATTTCAACAATTTTGAGAGGGATTTGAAAAGTTTCAATGGGAATGGGAAGAATTGGGACAAAAATTGGAAAACTTTTCAGGGACTTTGAAAAAATTTCAACTGGAATTTTAGCAATTTTTTTATGTGAAATTGTAAACATGTGGCCATGGATTTTGAAAATTCTAGAGAGAATTTTAAAAGCTTCAAGAGAATTTCAACAATTTTGAGAGGGATTTGAAAAGTTTCAATGGGAATGGGAAGAATTGGGACAAAAATTGGAAAATTTTTAAGGGACTTTGAAAAAATTTCAACTGGAATTTTAGCCATTTTTTGACGTGAAATTGTAAACATGTGGACTTGGATTTTGAAAATTCTAGAGAGAATTTTAAAAGCTTCAAGAGAATTTCAACAATTTGGAGAGGGATTTGAAAAGTTTCAATGGGAATGGGAAGAATTGGGACAAAAATTGGAAAATTTTTAAGGGACTTTGAAAAAATTTCAACTGGAATTTTAGCCATTTTTTGACGTGAAATTGTAAACATGTGGCCATGGATTTTGAAAATTCTAGAGAGAATTTTAAAAGCTTCAAGAGAATTTCAACAATTTTGAGAGGGATTTGAAAAGTTTCAATGGGAATGGGAAGAATTGGGACAAAAATTGGAAAATTTTTAAGGGACTTTGAAAAAATTTCAACTGGAATTTTAGCCATTTTTTGACGTGAAATTGTAAACATGTGGACATGGATTTTGAAAATTCTGGAGAGAATTTTAAAAGCTTCAAGAGAATTTCAACAATTTTGAGAGGGATTTGAAAAGTTTCAATGGGAATGGGAAGAATTGGGACAAAAATTGGAAAATTTTTCAGGGACTTAGAAAAAATTTCAACTGGAATTTTAGCCATTTTTTGACGTGAAATTGTAAACATGTGGACTTGGATTTTGAAAATTCTAGAGAGAATTTTAAAAGCTTCAAGAGAATTTCAACAATTTTGAGAGGGATTTGAAAAGTTTCAATGGGAATGGGAAGAATTGGGACAAAAATTGGAAAATTTTTAAGGGACTTTGAAAAAATTTCAACTGGAATTTTAGCCATTTTTTGACGTGAAATTGTAAACATGTGGACATGGATTTTGAAAATTCTAGAGAGAATTTTAAAAGCTTCAAGAGAATTTCAACAATTTGGAGAGGGATTTGAAAAGTTTCAATGGGAATGGGAAGAATTGGGACAAAAATTGGAAAATTTTTAAGGGACTTTGAAAAAATTTCAACTGGAATTTTAGCCATTTTTTGACGTGAAATTGTAAACATGTGGCCATGGATTTTGAAAATTCTAGAGAGAATTTTAAAAGCTTCAAGAGAATTTCAACAATTTTGAGAGGGATTTGAAAAGTTTCAATGGGAATGGGAAGAATTGGGACAAAAATTGGAAAATTTTTCAGGGACTTTGAAAAAATTTCAACTGGAATTTTAGCCATTTTTTGACGTGAAATTGTAAACATGTGGACATGGATTTTGAAAATTCTAGAGAGAATTTTAAAAGCTTCAACAGAATTTCAACAATTCTGAGAGGGATTTGAAAAGTTTCAATGGGAATGGGAAGAATTGGGACAAAAATTGGAAAATTTTTCAGGGACTTTGAAAAAATTTCAACTGGAATTTTAGCCATTTTTTTTGACGTGAAATTGTAAACAGGTGGCCATGGATTTTGAAAATTCTAGAGAGAATTTTAAAAGCTTCAAGAGAATTTCAACAATTTTGAGAGGGATTTGAAAAGTTTCAATGGGAATGGGAAGAATTGGGACAAGAATTGGAAAATTTTTAAGGGACTTTGAAAAAATTTCAACTGGAATTTTAGCAATTTTTTGACGTGAAATTGTAAACATGTGGACATGGATTTTGAAAATTCTAGAGAGAATTTTAAAAGCTTCAAGAGAATTTCAACAATTTTGAGAGGGATTTGAAAAGTTTCAATGGGAATGGGAAGAATTGGGACAAAAATTGGAAAATTTTTAAGGGACTTTGAAAAAATTTCAACTGGAATTTTAGCCATTTTTTGACGTGAAATTGTAAACATGTGGACATGGATTTTGAAAATTCTAGAGAGAATTTTAAAAGCTTCAAGAGAATTTCAACAATTTTGAGAGGGATTTGAAAAGTTTCAATGGGAATGGGAAGAATTGGGACAAAAATTGGAAAATTTTTAAGGGACTTTGAAAAAATTTCAACTGGAATTTTAGCCATTTTTTGACGTGAAATTGTAAACATGTGGACATGGATTTTGAAAATTCTAGAGAGAATTTTAAAAGCTTCAAGAGAATTTCAACAATTTGGAGAGGGATTTGAAAAGTTTCAATGGGAATGGGAAGAATTGGGACAAAAATTGGAAAATTTTTAAGGGACTTTGAAAAAATTTCAACTGGAATTATGCCATTTTTTGACGTGAAATTGTAAACATGTGGACATGGATTTTGAAAATTCTAGAGAGAATTTTAAAAGCTTCAACAGAATTTCAACAATTTTGAGAGGGATTTGAAAAGTTTCAATGGGAATGGGAAGAATTGGGACAAAAATTGGAAAATTTTTAAGGGACTTTGAAAAAATTTCAACTGGAATTTTAGCCATTTTTTGACGTGAAATTGTAAACATGTGGACTTGGATTTTGAAAATTCTAGAGAGAATTTTAAAAGCTTCAACAGAATTTCAACAATTTTGAGAGGGATTTGAAAAGTTTCAATGGGAATGGGAAGAATTGGGACAAAAATTGGAAAATTTTTAAGGGACTTTGAAAAAATTTCAACTGGAATTTTAGCCATTTTTTGACGTGAAATTGTAAACATGTGGACATGGATTTTGAAAATTCTAGAGAGAATTTTAAAAGCTTCAACAGAATTTCAACAATTCTGAGAGGGATTTGAAAAGTTTCAATGGGAATGGGAAGAATTGGGACAAAAATTGGAAAATTTTTAAGGGACTTTGAAAAAATTTCAACTGGAATTTTAGCCATTTTTTTTTACGTGAAATTGTAAACAGGTGGCCATGGATTTTGAAAATTCTAGAGAGAATTTTAAAAGCTTCAAGAGAATTTCAACAATTTGGAGAGGGATTTGAAAAGTTTCAATGGGAATGGGAAGAATTGGGACAAAAATTGGAAAATTTTTAAGGGACTTTGAAAAAATTTCAACTGGAATTTTAGCCATTTTTTGACGTGAAATTGTAAACATGTGGCCATGGATTTTGAAAATTCTAGAGAGAATTTTAAAAGCTTCAAGAGAATTTCAACAATTTTGAGAGGGATTTGAAAAGTTTCAATGGGAATGGGAAGAATTGGGACAAAAATTGGAAAACTTTTCAGGGACTTTGAAAAAATTTCAACTGGAATTTTAGCAATTTTTTGATGTGAAATTGTAAACATGTGGCCATGGATTTTGAAAATTCTAGAGAGAATTTTAAAAGCTTCAAGAGAATTTCAACAATTTTGAGAGGGATTTGAAAAGTTTCAATGGGAATGGGAAGAATTGGGACAAAAATTGGAAAATTTTTCAGGGACTTTGAAAAAATTTCAACTGGAATTTTAGCCATTTTTTGACGTGAAATTGTAAACATGTGGACTTGGATTTTGAAAATTCTAGAGAGAATTTTAAAAGCTTCAGCAGAATTTCAACAATTTTGAGAGGGATTTGAAAAGTTTCAATGGGAATGGGAAGAATTGGGACAAGAATTGGAAAATTTTTAAGGGACTTTGAAAAAATTTCAACTGAAATTATAGCATTTTTTTTTACGTGAAATTGTAAACATGTGGACATGGATTTTGAAAATTCTAGAGAGAATTTTAAAAGCTTCAAGAGAATTTCAACAATTTTGAGAGGGATTTGAAAAGTTTCAATGGGAATGGGAAGAATTGGGACAAAAATTGGAAAATTTTTAAGGGACTTTGAAAAAATTTCAACTGGAATTTTAGCCATTTTTTGACGTGAAATTGTAAACATGTGGACATGGATTTTGAAAATTCTAGAGAGAATTTTAAAAGCTTCAAGAGAATTTCAACAATTTTGAGAGGGATTTGAAAAGTTTCAATGGGAATGGGAAGAATTGGGACAAAAATTGGAAAATTTTTCAGGGACTTTGAAAAAATTTCAACTGGAATTTTAGCCATTTTTTGACGTGAAATTGTAAACATGTGGACATGGATTTTGAAAATTCTAGAGAGAATTTTAAAAGCTTCAAGAGAATTTCAACAATTTTGAGAGGGATTTGAAAAGTTTCAATGGGAATGGGAAGAATTGGGACAAAAATTGGAAAATTTTTAAGGGACTTTGAAAAAATTTCAACTGGAATTATGCCATTTTTTGACGTGAAATTGTAAACATGTGGACATGGATTTTGAAAATTCTAGAGAGAATTTTAAAAGCTTCAACAGAATTTCAACAATTTTGAGAGGGATTTGAAAAGTTTCAATGGGAATGGGAAGAATTGGGACAAAAATTGGAAAATTTTTAAGGGACTTTGAAAAAATTTCAACTGGAATTTTAGCCATTTTTTGACGTGAAATTGTAAACATGTGGACATGGATTTTGAAAATTCTAGAGAGAATTTTAAAAGCTTCAAGAGAATTTCAACAATTTTGAGAGGGATTTGAAAAGTTTCAATGGGAATGGGAAGAATTGGGACAAAAATTGGAAAATTTTTAAGGGACTTTGAAAAAATTTCAACTGGAATTTTAGCCATTTTTTGACGTGAAATTGTAAACATGTGGACATGGATTTTGAAAATTCTAGAGAGAATTTTAAAAGCTTCAACAGAATTTCAACAATTCTGAGAGGGATTTGAAAAGTTTCAATGGGAATGGGAAGAATTGGGACAAAAATTGGAAAATTTTTAAGGGACTTTGAAAAAATTTCAACTGAAATTTTAGCCATTTTTTTTTACGTGAAATTGTAAACAGGTGGCCATGGATTTTGAAAATTCTAGAGAGAATTTTAAAAGCTTCAAGAGAATTTCAACAATTTTGAGAGGGATTTGAAAAGTTTCAATGGGAATGGGAAGAATTGGGACAAAAATTTGAAAATTTTTAAGGGACTTTGAAAAAATTTCAACTGGAATTTTAGCAATTTTTTGACGTGAAATTGTAAACAGGTGGCCATGGATTTTGAAAATTCTAGAGAGAATTTTAAAAGCTTCAAGAGAATTTCAACAATTTTGAGAGGGATTTGAAAAGTTTCAATGGGAATGGGAAGAATTGGGACAAAAATTGGAAAATTTTTAAGGGACTTTGAAAAAATTTCAACTGGAATTTTAGCCATTTTTTGACGTGAAATTGTAAACATGTGGACATGGATTTTGAAAATTCTAGAGAGAATTTTAAAAGCTTCAAGAGAATTTCAACAATTTTGAGAGGGATTTGAAAAGTTTCAATGGGAATGGGAAGAATTGGGACAAAAATTGGAAAATTTTTCAGGGACTTTGAAAAAATTTCAACTGGAATTTTAGCCATTTTTGACGTGAAATTGTAAACATGTGGCCATGGATTTTGAAAATTCTAGAGAGAATTTTAAAAGCTTCAAGAGAATTTCAACAATTTTGAGAGGGATTTGAAAAGTTTCAATGGGAATGGGAAGAATTGGGACAAAAATTGGAAAATTTTTAAGGGACTTTGAAAAAATTTCAACTGGAATTTTAGCCATTTTTTGACGTGAAATTGTAAACATGTGGACATGGATTTTGAAAATTCTAGAGAGAATTTTAAAAGCTTCAAGAGAATTTCAACAATTTGGAGAGGGATTTGAAAAGTTTCAATGGGAATGGGAAGAATTGGGACAAAAATTGGAAAATTTTTCAGGGACTTTGAAAAAATTTCAACTGGAATTTTAGCCATTTTTTGACGTGAAATTGTAAACATGTGGCCATGGATTTTGAAAATTCTAGAGAGAATTTTAAAAGCTTCAGCAGAATTTCAACAATTTTGAGAGGGATTTGAAAAGTTTCAATGGGAATGGGAAGAATTGGGACAAGAATTGGAAAATTTTTAAGGGACTTTGAAAAAATTTCAACTGAAATTATAGCATTTTTTTTTACGTGAAATTGTAAACATGTGGACATGGATTTTGAAAATTCTAGAGAGAATTTTAAAAGCTTCAAGAGAATTTCAACAATTTTGAGAGGGATTTGAAAAGTTTCAATGGGAATGGGAAGAATTGGGACAAAAATTGGAAAATTTTTAAGGGACTTTGAAAAAATTTCAACTGGAATTTTAGCCATTTTTTGACGTGAAATTGTAAACATGTGGACATGGATTTTGAAAATTCTAGAGAGAATTTTAAAAGCTTCAAGAGAATTTCAACAATTTTGAGAGGGATTTGAAAAGTTTCAATGGGAATGGGAAGAATTGGGACAAAAATTGGAAAATTTTTAAGGGACTTTGAAAAAATTTCAACTGGAATTTTAGCCATTTTTTGACGTGAAATTGTAAACATGTGGACATGGATTTTGAAAATTCTAGAGAGAATTTTAAAAGCTTCAAGAGAATTTCAACAATTTGGAGAGGGATTTGAAAAGTTTCAATGGGAATGGGAAGAATTGGGACAAAAATTGGAAAATTTTTAAGGGACTTTGAAAAAATTTCAACTGGAATTTTAGCCATTTTTTGACATGAAATTGTAAACATGTGGCCATGGATTTTGAAAATTCTAGAGAGAATTTTAAAAGCTTCAAGAGAATTTCAACAATTTTGAGAGGGATTTGAAAAGTTTCAATGGGAATGGGAAGAATTGGGACAAAAATTGGAAAATTTTTAAGGGACTTTGAAAAAATTTCAACTGGAATTTTAGCCATTTTTTGACGTGAAATTGTAAACATGTGGACATGGATTTTGAAAATTCTAGAGAGAATTTTAAAAGCTTCAAGAGAATTTCAACAATTTTGAGAGGGATTTGAAAAGTTTCAATGGGAATGGGAAGAATTGGGACAAAAATTGGAAAATTTTTCAGGGACTTTGAAAAAATTTCAACTGGAATTTTAGCAATTTTTTGACGTGAAATTGTAAACATGTGGACTTGGATTTTGAAAATTCTAGAGAGAATTTTAAAAGCTTCAACAGAATTTCAACAATTTTGAGAGGGATTTGAAAAGTTTCAATGGGAATGGGAAGAATTGGGACAAAAATTGGAAAATTTTTAAGGGACTTTGAAAAAATTTCAACTGGAATTTTAGCCATTTTTTGACGTGAAATTGTAAACATGTGGACATGGATTTTGAAAATTCTAGAGAGAATTTTAAAAGCTTCAAGAGAATTTCAACAATTTTGAGAGGGATTTGAAAAGTTTCAATGGGAATGGGAAGAATTGGGACAAAAATTGGAAAATTTTTAAGGGACTTTGAAAAAATTTCAACTGGAATTTTAGCCATTTTTTGACGTGAAATTGTAAACATGTGGACATGGATTTTGAAAATTCTAGAGAGAATTTTAAAAGCTTCAAGAGAATTTCAACAATTTTGAGAGGGATTTGAAAAGTTTCAATGGGAATGGGAAGAATTGGGACAAAAATTGGAAAATTTTTAAGGGACTTTGAAAAAATTTCAACTGGAATTTTAGCCATTTTTTGACGTGAAATTGTAAACATGTGGACATGGATTTTGAAAATTCTAGAGAGAATTTTAAAAGCTTCAAGAGAATTTCAACAATTTGGAGAGGGATTTGAAAAGTTTCAATGGGAATGGGAAGAATTGGGACAAAAATTGGAAAATTTTTAAGGGACTTTGAAAAAATTTCAACTGGAATTTTAGCCATTTTTTGACGTGAAATTGTAAACATGTGGCCATGGATTTTGAAAATTCTAGAGAGAATTTTAAAAGCTTCAAGAGAATTTCAACAATTTTGAGAGGGATTTGAAAAGTTTCAATGGGAATGGGAAGAATTGGGACAAAAATTGGAAAATTTTTCAGGGACTTTGAAAAAATTTCAACTGGAATTTTAGCCATTTTTTGACGTGAAATTGTAAACATGTGGACATGGATTTTGAAAATTCTAGAGAGAATTTTAAAAGCTTCAAGAGAATTTCAACAATTTTGAGAGGGATTTGAAAAGTTTCAATGGGAATGGGAAGAATTGGGACAAAAATTGGAAAATTTTTAAGGGACTTTGAAAAAATTTCAACTGGAATTTTAGCTATTTTGTTACGTGAAATTGTAAACATGTGGACATGGATTTTGAAAATTCTAGAGAGAATTTTAAAAGCTTCAACAGAATTTCAACAATTTTGAGAGGGATTTGAAAAGTTTCAATGGGAATGGGAAGAATTGGGACAAAAATTGGAAAATTTTTCAGGGACTTTGAAAAAATTTCAACTGGAATTTTAGCAATTTTTTGACGTGAAATTGTAAACATGTGGACTTGGATTTTGAAAATTCTAGAGAGAATTTTAAAAGCTTCAACAGAATTTCAACAATTTTGAGAGGGATTTGAAAAGTTTCAATGGGAATGGGAAGAATTGGGACAAAAATTGGAAAATTTTTAAGGGACTTTGAAAAAATTTCAACTGGAATTTTAGCCATTTTTTGACGTGAAATTGTAAACATGTGGACATGGATTTTGAAAATTCTAGAGAGAATTTTAAAAGCTTCAACAGAATTTCAACAATTCTGAGAGGGATTTGAAAAGTTTCAATGGGAATGGGAAGAATTGGGACAAAAATTGGAAAATTTTTAAGGGACTTTGAAAAAATTTCAACTGAAATTTTAGCCATTTTTTTTTACGTGAAATTGTAAACAGGTGGACATGGATTTTGAAAATTCTAGAGAGAATTTTAAAAGCTTCAAGAGAATTTCAACAATTTTGAGAGGGATTTGAAAAGTTTCAATGGGAATGGGAAGAATTGGGACAAAAATTGGAAAATTTTTAAGGGACTTTGAAAAAATTTCAACTGGAATTTTAGCCATTTTTTGACGTGAAATTGTAAACATGTGGACATGGATTTTGAAAATTCTAGAGAGAATTTTAAAAGCTTCAAGAGAATTTCAACAATTTTGAGAGGGATTTGAAAAGTTTCAATGGGAATGGGAAGAATTGGGACAAAAATTGGAAAATTTTTAAGGGACTTTGAAAAAATTTCAACTGGAATTATGCCATTTTTTGACGTGAAATTGTAAACATGTGGACATGGATTTTGAAAATTCTAGAGAGAATTTTAAAAGCTTCAAGAGAATTTCAACAATGTTGAGAGGGATTTGAAAAGTTTCAATGGGAATGGGAAGAATTGGGACAAAAATTGGAAAATTTTTCAGGGACTTTGAAAAAATTTCAACTGGAATTTTAGCCATTTTTTGACGTGAAATTGTAAACATGTGGACATGGATTTTGAAAATTCTAGAGAGAATTTTAAAAGCTTCAAGAGAATTTCAACAATTTTGAGAGGGATTTGAAAAGTTTCAATGGGAATGGGAAGAATTGGGACAAAAATTGGAAAATTTTTAAGGGACTTTGAAAAAATTTCAACTGGAATTTTAGCCATTTTGTTACGTGAAATTGTAAACATGTGGACATGGATTTTGAAAATTCTAGAGAGAATTTTAAAAGCTTCAACAGAATTTCAACAATTTTGAGAGGGATTTGAAAAGTTTCAATGGGAATGGGAAGAATTGGGACAAAAATCGGAAAATTTTGAAGGGACTTTGAAAAAATTTCAACTGGAATTTTAGCCATTTTTTGACATGAAATTGTAAACATGTGGCCATGGATTTTGAAAATTCTAGAGAGAATTTTAAAAGCTTCAAGAGAATTTCAACAATTTGGAGAGGGATTTGAAAAGTTTCAATGGGAATGGGAAGAATTGGGACAAAAATTGGAAAATTTTTAAGGGACTTTGAAAAAATTTCAACTGGAATTTTAGCCATTTTTTGACGTGAAATTGTAAACATGTGGACATGGATTTTGAAAATTCTAGAGAGAATTTTAAAAGCTTCAACAGAATTTCAACAATTCTGAGAGGGATTTGAAAAGTTTCAATGGGAATGGGAAGAATTGGGACAAAAATTGGAAAATTTTTAAGGGACTTTGAAAAAATTTCAACTGAAATTTTAGCCATTTTTTTTTACGTGAAATTGTAAACAGGTGGACATGGATTTTGAAAATTCTAGAGAGAATTTTAAAAGCTTCAAGAGAATTTCAACAATTTTGAGAGGGATTTGAAAAGTTTCAATGGGAATGGGAAGAATTGGGACAAAAATTGGAAAATTTTTAAGGGACTTTGAAAAAATTTCAACTGGAATTTTAGCAATTTTTTGACGTGAAATTGTAAACATGTGGACATGGATTTTGAAAATTCTAGAGAGAATTTTAAAAGCTTCAAGAGAATTTCAACAATTTTGAGAGGGATTTGAAAAGTTTCAATGGGTATGGGAAGAATTGGGACAAAAATTGGAAAACTTTTCAGGGACTTTGAAAAAATTTCAACTGGAATTTTAGCCATTTTTTGACGTGAAATTGTAAACATGTGGCCATGGATTTTGAAAATTCTAGAGAGAATTTTAAAAGCTTCAAGAGAATTTCAACAATTTTGAGAGGGATTTGAAAAGTTTCAATGGGAATGGGAAGAATTGGGACAAAAATTGGAAAATTTTTAAGGGACTTTGAAAAAATTTCAACTGGAATTTTAGCCATTTTTTGACGTGAAATTGTAAACATGTGGACATGGATTTTGAAAATTCTAGAGAGCATTTTAAAAGCTTCAAGAGAATTTCAACAATTTTGAGAGGGATTTGAAAAGTTTCAATGGGAATGGGAAGAATTGGGACAAAAATTGGAAAACTTTTAAGGGACTTTGAAAAAATTTCAACTGGAATTTTAGCCATTTTTTGACGTGAAATTGTAAACATGTGGACATGGATTTTGAAAATTCTAGAGAGAATTTTAAAAGCTTCAAGAGAATTTCAACAATTTTGAGAGGGATTTGAAAAGTTTCAATGGGAATGGGAAGAATTGGGACAAAAATTGGAAAATTTTTAAGGGACTTTGAAAAAATTTCAACTGGAATTTTAGCCATTTTGTTACGTGAAATTGTAAACATGTGGACATGGATTTTGAAAATTCTAGAGAGAATTTTAAAAGCTTCAACAGAATTTCAACAATTTTGAGAGGGATTTGAAAAGTTTCAATGGGAATGGGAAGAATTGGGACAAAAATCGGAAAATTTTGAAGGGACTTTGAAAAAATTTCAACTGGAATTTTAGCCATTTTTTGACATGAAATTGTAAACATGTGGCCATGGATTTTGAAAATTCTAGAGAGAATTTTAAAAGCTTCAAGAGAATTTCAACAATTTGGAGAGGGATTTGAAAAGTTTCAATGGGAATGGGAAGAATTGGGACAAAAATTGGAAAATTTTTAAGGGACTTTGAAAAAATTTCAACTGGAATTTTAGCCATTTTTTGACGTGAAATTGTAAACATGTGGACATGGATTTTGAAAATTCTAGAGAGAATTTTAAAAGCTTCAACAGAATTTCAACAATTCTGAGAGGGATTTGAAAAGTTTCAATGGGAATGGGAAGAATTGGGACAAAAATTGGAAAATTTTTAAGGGACTTTGAAAAAATTTCAACTGAAATTTTAGCCATTTTTTTTTACGTGAAATTGTAAACAGGTGGACATGGATTTTGAAAATTCTAGAGAGAATTTTAAAAGCTTCAAGAGAATTTCAACAATTTTGAGAGGGATTTGAAAAGTTTCAATGGGAATGGGAAGAATTGGGACAAAAATTGGAAAATTTTTAAGGGACTTTGAAAAAATTTCAACTGGAATTTTAGCAATTTTTTGACGTGAAATTGTAAACATGTGGACATGGATTTTGAAAATTCTAGAGAGAATTTTAAAAGCTTCAAGAGAATTTCAACAATTTTGAGAGGGATTTGAAAAGTTTCAATGGGTATGGGAAGAATTGGGACAAAAATTGGAAAACTTTTCAGGGACTTTGAAAAAATTTCAACTGGAATTTTAGCCATTTTTTGACGTGAAATTGTAAACATGTGGACATGGATTTTGAAAATTCTAGAGAGAATTTTAAAAGCTTCAAGAGAATTTCAACAATTTGGAGAGGGATTTGAAAAGTTTCAATGGGAATGGGAAGAATTGGGACAAAAATTGGAAAATTTTTAAGGGACTTTGAAAAAATTTCAACTGGAATTTTAGCCATTTTTTGACGTGAAATTGTAAACATGTGGACATGGATTTTGAAAATTCTAGAGAGCATTTTAAAAGCTTCAAGAGAATTTCAACAATTTTGAGAGGGATTTGAAAAGTTTCAATGGGAATGGGAAGAATTGGGACAAAAATTGGAAAACTTTTAAGGGACTTTGAAAAAATTTCAACTGGAATTTTAGCCATTTTTTGACGTGAAATTGTAAACATGTGGACATGGATTTTGAAAATTCTAGAGAGAATTTTAAAAGCTTCAAGAGAATTTCAACAATTTTGAGAGGGATTTGAAAAGTTTCAATGGGAATGGGAAGAATTGGGACAAAAATTGGAAAATTTTTAAGGGACTTTGAAAAAATTTCAACTGGAATTTTAGCAATTTTTTGACGTGAAATTGTAAACATGTGGACTTGGATTTTGAAAATTCTAGAGAGAATTTTAAAAGCTTTAAAGAATTTCTACAATTTTGAGAGGGATTTGAAAAGTTTCAATGGGAATGGGAAGAATTGGGACAAGAATTGGAAAATTTTTAAGGGACTTTGAAAAAATTTCAACTGAAATTTTAGCATTTTTTTTTACGTGAAATTGTAAACATGTGGACATGGATTTTGAAAATTCTAGAGAGAATTTTAAAAGCTTCAAGAGAATTTCAACAATTCTGAGAGGGATTTGAAAAGTTTCAATGGGAATGGGAAGAATTGGGACAAAAATTGGAAAATTTTTAAGGGACTTTGAAAAAATTTCAACTGGAATTTTAGCCATTTTTTGACGTGAAATTGTAAACATGTGGCCATGGATTTTGAAAATTCTAGAGAGAATTTTAAAAGCTTCAGCAGAATTTCAACAATTTTGAGAGGGATTTGAAAAGTTTCAATGGGAATGGGAAGAATTGGGACAAAAATTGGAAAATTTTTAAGGGACTTTGAAAAAATTTCAACTGGAATTTTAGCCATTTTTTGACGTGAAATTGTAAACATGTGGACATGGATTTTGAAAATTCTAGAGAGAATTTTAAAAGCTTCAACAGAATTTCAACAATTTTGAGAGGGATTTGAAAAGTTTCAATGGGAATGGGAAGAATTGGGACAAAAATTGGAAAATTTTTAAGGGACTTTGAAAAAATTTCAACTGGAATTTTAGCCATTTTTTGACATGAAATTTTAAACATGTGGACTTGGATTTTGAAAATTCTAGAGAGAATTTTAAAAGCTTTAAAGAATTTCAACAATTTTGAGAGGGATTTGAAAAGTTTCAATGGGAATGGGAAGAATTGGGACAAAAATTGGAAAATTTTTCAGGGACTTTGAAAAAATTTCAACTGGAATTTTAGCAATTTTTTGACGTGAAATTGTAAACATGTGGACTTGGATTTTGAAAATTCTAGAGAGAATTTTAAAAGCTTCAACAGAATTTCTACAATTTTGAGAGGGATTTGAAAAGTTTCAATGGGAATGGGAAGAATTGGGACAAAAATTGGAAAATTTTTAAGGGACTTTGAAAAAATTTCAACTGAAATTTTAGCCATTTTTTTTTACGTGAAATTGTAAACATGTGGACATGGATTTTGAAAATTCTAGAGAGAATTTTAAAAGCTTCAAGAGAATTTCAACAATTTTGAGAGGGATTTGAAAAGTTTCAATGGGAATGGGAAGAATTGGGACAAAAATTGGAAAATTTTTAAGGGACTTTGAAAAAATTTCAACTGGAATTTTAGCCATTTTTTGACGTGAAATTGTAAACATGTGGACATGGATTTTGAAAATTCTAGAGAGAATTTTAAAAGCTTCAGCAGAATTTCAACAATTTTGAGAGGGATTTGAAAAGTTTCAATGGGAATGGGAAGAATTGGGACAAAAATTGGAAAATTTTTAAGGGACTTTGAAAAAATTTCAACTGGAATTTTAGCCATTTTTTGACGTGAAATTGTAAACATGTGGACTTGGATTTTGAAAATTCTAGAGAGAATTTTAAAAGCTTTAAAGAATTTCTACAATTTGGAGAGGGATTTGAAAAGTTTCAATGGGAATGGGAAGAATTGGGACAAAAATTGGAAATTTTTTAAGGGACTTTGAAAAAATTTCAACTGGAATTTTAGCCATTTTTTGACGTGAAATTGTAAACATGTGGACATGGATTTTGAAAATTCTAGAGAGAATTTTAAAAGCTTCAAGAGAATTTCAACAATTTTGAGAGGGATTTGAAAAGTTTCAGTGGGAATGGGAAGAATTGGGACAAAAATTGGAAAATTTTTAAGGGACTTTGAAAACATTTCAACTGGAATTTTAGCCATTTTTTGACGTGAAATTGTAAACATGTGGACATGGATTTTGAAAATTCTAGAGAGAATTTTAAAAGCTTCAACAGAATTTCAACAATTTTGAGAGGGATTTGAAAAGTTTCAATGGGAATGGGAAGAATTGGGACAAAAATTGGAAAATTTTTCAGGGACTTTGAAAAAATTTCAACTGGAATTTTAGCCATTTTTTGACGTGAAATTGTGAACATGTGGACATGGATTTTGAAAATTTAGAGAGAATTTTAAAAGCTTCAACAGAATTTCAACAATTTTGAGAGGGATTTGAAAAGTTTCAATGGGAATGGGAAGAATTGGGACAAAAATTGGAAAATTTTTAAGGGACTTTGAAAAAATTTCAACTGGAATTTTAGCCATTCTTTGACGTGAAATTGTAAACATGTGGCCATGGATTTTGAAAATTCTAGAGAGAATTTTAAAAGCTTCAACAGAATTTCAACAATTTTGAGAGGGATTTGAAAAGTTTCAATGGGAATGGGAAGAATTGGGACAAAAATTGGAAAATTTTTAAGGGACTTTGAAAAAATTTCAACTGGAATTTTAGCCATTTTTTGACGTGAAATTGTAAACATGTGGACTTGGATTTTGAAAATTCTAGAGAGAATTTTAAAAGCTTTAAAGAATTTCTACAATTTTGAGAGGGATTTGAAAAGTTTCAATGGGAATGGGAAGAATTGGGACAAAAATTGGAAAATTTTTAAGGGACTTTGAAAAAATTTCAACTGAAATTTTAGCATTTTTTTTTACGTGAAATTGTAAACATGTGGCCATGGATTTTGAAAATTCTAGAGAGAATTTTAAAAGCTTCAAGAGAATTTCAACAATTTTGAGAGGGATTTGAAAAGTTTCAATGGGAATGGGAAGAATTGGGACAAAAATTGGAAAATTTTTAAGGGACTTTGAAAAAATTTCAACTGGAATTTTAGCCATTTTTTGACGTGAAATTGTAAACATGTGGACATGGATTTTGAAAATTCTAGAGAGAATTTTAAAAGCTTCAGCAGAATTTCAACAATTTTGAGAGGGATTTGAAAAGTTTCAATGGGAATGGGAAGAATTGGGACAAAAATTAGAAAATTTTTAAGGGACTTTGAAAAAATTTCAACTGGAATTTTAGCCAATTTTTGACGTGAAATTGTAAACATGTGGCCATGGATTTTGAAAATTCTAGAGAGAATTTTAAAAGCTTCAAGAGAATTTCAACAATTTGGAGAGGGATTTGAAAAGTTTCAATGGGAATGGGAAGAATTGGGACAAAAATTGGAAAATTTTTAAGGGACTTTGAAAAAATTTCAACTGGAATTTTAGCCATTTTTTGACGTGAAATTGTAAACATGTGGCCATGGATTTTGAAAATTCTAGAGAGAATTTTAAAAGCTTCAAGAGAATTTCAACAATTTGGAGAGGGATTTGAAAAGTTTCAATGGGAATGGGAAGAATTGGGACAAAAATTGGAAAATTTTTAAGGGACTTTGAAAAAATTTCAACTGGAATTTTAGCCATTTTTTGACGTGAAATTGTAAACATGTGGACATGGATTTTGAAAATTCTAGAGAGAATTTTAAAAGCTTCAACAGAATTTCAACAATTTTGAGAGGGATTTGAAAAGTTTCAATGGGAATGGGAAGAATTGGGACAAAAATTGGAAAATTTTTAAGGGACTTTGAAAACATTTCAACTGGAATTTTAGCCATTTTTTGACGTGAAATTGTAAACATGTGGACATGGATTTTGAAAATTCTAGAGAGAATTTTAAAAGCTTCAAGAGAATTTCAACAATTTTGAGAGGGATTTGAAAAGTTTCAATGGGAATGGGAAGAATTGGGACAAAAATTGGAAAATTTTTAAGGGACTTTGAAAAAATTTCAACTGGAATTTTAGCCATTTTTTGACGTGAAATTGTGAACATGTGGACATGGATTTTGAAAATTTAGAGAGAATTTTAAAAGCTTCAACAGAATTTCAACAATTTGGAGAGGGATTTGAAAAGTTTCAATGGGAATGGGAAGAATTGGGACAAAAATTGGAAAATTTTTCAGGGACTTTGAAAAAATTTCAACTGGAATTTTAGCCACTTTTTGACGTGAAATTGTAAACATGTGGCCATGGATTTTGAAAATTCTAGAGAGAATTTTAAAAGCTTCAAGAGAATTTCAACAATTTGGAGAGGGATTTGAAAAGTTTCAATGGGAATGGGAAGAATTGGGACAAAAATTGGAAAATTTTTAAGGGACTTTGAAAAAATTTCAACTGAAATTTTAGCATTTATTTTTACGTGAAATTGTAAGCATGTGGACATGGATTTTGAAAATTCTAGAGAGAATTTTAAAAGCTTCAAGAGAATTTCAACAGTTTTGAGAGGGATTTGAAAAGTTTCAATGGGAATGGGAAGAATTGGGACAAAAATTGGAAAATTTTTAAGGGACTTTGAAAAAATTTCAACTGGAATTTTAGCCATTTTTTGACGTGAAATTGTAAACATGTGGCCATGGATTTTGAAAATTCTAGAGAGAATTTTAAAAGCTTCAAGAGAATTTCAACAATTTTGAGAGGGATTTGAAAAGTTTCAATGGGAATGGGAAGAATTGGGACAAAAATTTGAAAATTTTTAAGGGACTTTGAAAAAATTTCAACTGGAATTTTAGCCATTTTTTGACGTGAAATTGTAAACATGTGGCCATGGATTTTGAAAATTCTAGAGAGAATTTTAAAAGCTTCAAGAGAATTTCACCAATTTTGAGAGGGATTTGAAAAGTTTCAATGGGAATGGGAAGAATTGGGACAAAAATTTGAAAATTTTTAAGGGACTTTGAAAAAATTTCAACTGGAATTTTAGCCATTTTTTGACGTGAAATTGTAAACATGTGGACTTGGATTTTGAAAATTCTAGAGAGAATTTTAAAAGCTTTAAAGAATTTCTACAATTTTGAGAGGGATTTGAAAAGTTTCAATGGGAATGGGAAGAATTGGGACAAAAATTGGAAAATTTTTAAGGGACTTTGAAAAAATTTCAACTGGAATTTTAGCCATTTTTTGACGTGAAATTGTAAACATGTGGACATGGATTTTGAAAATTCTAGAGAGAATTTTAAAAGCTTTAACAGAATTTCTACAATTTTGAGAGGGATTTGAAAAGTTTCAATGGGAATGGGAAGAATTGGGACAAAAATTGGAAAATTTTTAAGGGACTTTGAAAAAATTTCAACTGGAATTTTAGCAATTCTTTGACGTGAAATTGTAAACATGTGGCCATGGATTTTGAAAATTCTAGAGAGAATTTTAAAAGCTTCAAGAGAATTTCAACAATTTTGAGAGGGATTTGAAAAGTTTCAATAATGGGAAGAATTGGGACAAAAATTCGGAAAATTTTTAAGGGACTTTGAAAAAATTTCAACTGGAATTTTAGCCATTTTTTGACAGTGAAATTGTAAACATGTGGCCATGGATTTTGAAAATTCTAGAGAGAATTTTAAAAGCTTCAAGAGAATTTCAACAATTTTGAGAGGGATTTGAAAAGTTTCAATGGGAATGGGAAGAATTGGGACAAAAATTGGAAAATTTTTAAGGGACTTTGAAAAAATTTCAACTGGAATTTTAGCCATTTTTTGACGTGAAATTGTAAACATGTGGACATGGATTTTGAAAATTCTAGAGAGAATTTTAAAAGCTTCAACAGAATTTCAACAATTTTGAGAGGGATTTGAAAAGTTTCAATGGGAATGGGAAGAATTGGGACAAAAATTGGAAAATTTTTAAGGGACTTTGAAAAAATTTCAACTGGAATTTTAGCCATTTTTTGACGTGAAATTGTAAACATGTGGACATGGATTTTGAAAATTCTAGAGAGAATTTTAAAAGCTTCAAGAGAATTTCAACAATTTTGAGAGGGATTTGAAAAGTTTCAATGGGAATGGGAAGAATTGGGACAAAAATTGGAAAATTTTTAAGGGACTTTGAAAAAATTTCAACTGGAATTTTAGCCATTTTTTTATGTGAAATTGTAAACATGTGGCCATGGATTTTGAAAATTCTAGAGAGAATTTTAAAAGCTTCAAGAGAATTTCAACAATTTTGAGAGGGATTTGAAAAGTTTCAATGGGAATGGGAAGAATTGGGACAAAAATTGGAAAATTTTTAAGGGACTTTGAAAAAATTTCAACTGGAATTTTAGCCATTTTTTGACGTGAAATTGTAAACATGTGGACATGGATTTTGAAAATTCTAGAGAGAATTTTAAAAGCTTCAACAGAATTTCAACAATGTTGAGAGGGATTTGAAAAGTTTCAATGGGAATGGGAAGAATTGGGACAAAAATTGGAAAATTTTTAAGGGACTTTGAAAAAATTTCAACTGGAATTTTAGCAATTTTTTGACGTGAAATTGTAAACATGTGGACTTGGATTTTGAAAATTCTAGAGAGAATTTTAAAAGTTTCATCAGAATTTCTACAATTTTGAGAGGGATTTGAAAAGTTTCAATGGGAATGGGAAGAATTGGGACAAAAATTGGAAAATTTTTAAGGGACTTTGAAAAAATTTCAACTGAAATTTTAGCATTTTTTTTTACGTGAAATTGTAAACATGTGGACATGGATTTTGAAAATTCTAGAGAGAATTTTAAAAGCTTCAAGAGAATTTCAACAATTTTGAGAGGGATTTGAAAAGTTTCAATGGGAATGGGAAGAATTGGGACAAGAATTGGAAAATTTTTAAGGGACTTTGAAAAAATTTCAACTGGAATTTTAGCCATTTTTTGACGTGAAATTGTAAACATGTGGCCATGGATTTTGAAAATTCTAGAGAGAATTTTAAAAGCTTCAAGAGAATTTCAACAATTTTGAGAGGGATTTGAAAAGTTTCAATGGGAATGGGAAGAATTGGGACAAAAATTGGAAAATTTTTAAGGGACTTTGAAAAAATTTCAACTGGAATTTTAGCCATTTTTTGACGTGAAATTGTAAACATGTGGACATGGATTTTGAAAATTCTAGAGAGAATTTTAAAAGCTTCAACAGAATTTCAACAATGTTGAGAGGGATTTGAAAAGTTTCAATGGGAATGGGAAGAATTGGGACAAAAATTGGAAAATTTTTCAGGGACTTTGAAAAAATTTCAACTGGAATTTTAGCAATTTTTTGACGTGAAATTGTAAACATGTGGACTTGGATTTTGAAAATTCTAGAGAGAATTTTAAAAGCTTCAACAGAATTTCTACAATTTTGAGAGGGATTTGAAAAGTTTCAATGGGAATGGGAAGAATTGGGACAAAAATTGGAAAATTTTTAAGGGACTTTGAAAAAATTTCAACTGAAATTTTAGCATTTTTTTTTACGTGAAATTGTAAACATGTGGACATGGATTTTGAAAATTCTAGAGAGAATTTTAAAAGCTTCAAGAGAATTTCAACAATTTTGAGAGGGATTTGAAAAGTTTCAATGGGAATGGGAAGAATTGGGACAAGAATTGGAAAATTTTTAAGGGACTTTGAAAAAATTTCAACTGGAATTTTAGCCATTTTTTGACGTGAAATTGTAAACATGTGGCCATGGATTTTGAAAATTCTAGAGAGAATTTTAAAAGCTTCAAGAAGAATTTCAACAATTTTGAGAGGGATTTGAAAAGTGTCAATGGGAATGGGAAGAATTGGGACAAAAATCGGAAAATTTTGAAGGGACTTTGAAAAAATTTCAACTGGAATTTTAGCCATTTTTTGACATGAAATTGTAAACATGTGGCCATGGATTTTGAAAATTCTAGAGAGAATTTTAAAAGCTTCAAGAGAATTTCAACAATTTTGAGAGGGATTTGAAAAGTTTCAATGGGAATGGGAAGAATTGGGACAAAAATTGGAAAATTTTTAAGGGACTTTGAAAAAATTTCAACTGGAATTTTAGCCATTTTTTGACGTGAAATTGTAAACATGTGGACATGGATTTTGAAAATTCTAGAGAGAATTTTAAAAGCTTCAAGAGAATTTCAACAATTTTGAGAGGGATTTGAAAAGTTTCAATGGGAATGGGAAGAATTGGGACAAAAATTGGAAAATTTTTAAGGGACTTTGAAAAAATTTCAACTGGAATTTTAGCCATTTTTTGACGTGAAATTGTAAACATGTGGACATGGATTTTGAAAATTCTAGAGAGAATTTAAAAGCTTCAAGAGAATTTCAACAATTTTGAGAGGGATTTGAAAAGTTTCAATGGGAATGGGAAGAATTGGGACAAAAATTGGAAAATTTTTAAGGGACTTTGAAAAAATTTCAACTGGAATTTTAGCCATTTTTTTATGTGAAATTGTAAACATGTGGCCATGGATTTTGAAAATTCTAGAGAGAATTTTAAAAGCTTCAAGAGAATTTCAACAATTTGGAGAGGGATTTGAAAAGTTTCAATGGGAATGGGAAGAATTGGGACAAAAATTGGAAAATTTTTAAGGGACTTTGAAAAAATTTCAACTGGAATTTTAGCCATTTTTTGACGTGAAATTGTAAACATGTGGACATGGATTTTGAAAATTCTAGAGAGAATTTTAAAAGCTTCAACAGAATTTCAACAATGTTGAGAGGGATTTGAAAAGTTTCAATGGGAATGGGAAGAATTGGGACAAAAATTGGAAAATTTTTAAGGGACTTTGAAAAAATTTCAACTGGAATTTTAGCAATTTTTTGACGTGAAATTGTAAACATGTGGACTTGGATTTTGAAAATTCTAGAGAGAATTTTAAAAGTTTCATCAGAATTTCTACAATTTTGAGAGGGATTTGAAAAGTTTCAATGGGAATGGGAAGAATTGGGACAAAAATTGGAAAATTTTTAAGGGACTTTGAAAAAATTTCAACTGAAATTTTAGCAATTTTTTTTTACGTGAAATTGTAAACATGTGGACATGGATTTTGAAAATTCTAGAGAGAATTTTAAAAGCTTCAAGAGAATTTCAACAATTTTGAGAGGGATTTGAAAAGTTTCAATGGGAATGGGAAGAATTGGGACAAAAATTGGAAAATTTTTAAGGGACTTTGAAAAAATTTCAACTGGAATTTTAGCCATTTTTTGACGTGAAATTGTAAACATGTGGACATGGATTTTGAAAATTCTAGAGAGAATTTTAAAAGCTTCAAGAGAATTTCAACAATTTTGAGAGGGATTTGAAAAGTTTCAATGGGAATGGGAAGAATTGGGACAAAAATTGGAAAATTTTTAAGGGACTTTGAAAAAATTTCAACTGGAATTTTAGCCATTTTTTGACGTGAAATTGTAAACATGTGGACATGGATTTTGAAAATTCTAGAGAGAATTTTAAAAGCTTCAAGAGAATTTCAACAATTTTGAGAGGGATTTGAAAAGTTTCAATGGGAATGGGAAGAATTGGGACAAAAATTTGAAAATTTTTAAGGGACTTTGAAAAAATTTCAACTGGAATTTTAGCCATTTTTTGACGTGAAATTGTAAACATGTGGACTTGGATTTTGAAAATTCTAGAGAGAATTTTAAAAGCTTTAAAGAATTTCTACAATTTTGAGAGGGATTTGAAAAGTTTCAATGGGAATGGGAAGAATTGGGACAAAAATTGGAAAATTTTTAAGGGACTTTGAAAAAATTTCAACTGGAATTTTAGCCATTTTTTGACGTGAAATTGTAAACATGTGGACATGGATTTTGAAAATTCTAGAGAGAATTTTAAAAGCTTTAACAGAATTTCTACAATTTTGAGAGGGATTTGAAAAGTTTCAATGGGAATGGGAAGAATTGGGACAAAAATTGGAAAATTTTTAAGGGACTTTGAAAAAATTTCAACTGGAATTTTAGCAATTTTTTGACGTGAAATTGTAAACATGTGGCCATGGATTTTGAAAATTCTAGAGAGAATTTTAAAAGCTTCAAGAGAATTTCAACAATTTTGAGAGGGATTTGAAAAGTTTCAATGGGAATGGGAAGAATTGGGACAAAAATCGGAAAATTTTTAAGGGACTTTGAAAAAATTTCAACTGGAATTTTAGCCATTTTTTGACATGAAATTGTAAACATGTGGCCATGGATTTTGAAAATTCTAGAGAGAATTTTAAAAGCTTCAAGAGAATTTCAACAATTTTGAGAGGGATTTGAAAAGTGTCAATGGGAATGGGAAGAATTGGGACAAAAATTGGAAAATTTTTAAGGGACTTTGAAAAAATTTCAACTGGAATTTTAGCCATTTTTTGACGTGAAATTGTAAACATGTGGACATGGATTTTGAAAATTCTAGAGAGAATTTTAAAAGCTTCAAGAGAATTTCAACAATTTTGAGAGGGATTTGAAAAGTTTCAATGGGAATGGGAAGAATTGGGACAAAAATTGGAAAATTTTTAAGGGACTTTGAAAAAATTTCAACTGGAATTTTAGCCATTTTTTTATGTGAAATTGTAAACATGTGGACATGGATTTTGAAAATTCTAGAGAGAATTTTAAAAGCTTCAAGAGAATTTCAACAATTTTGAGAGGGATTTGAAAAGTTTCAATGGGAATGGGAAGAATTGGGACAAAAATTGGAAAATTTTTAAGGGACTTTGAAAAAATTTCAACTGGAATTTTAGCCATTTTTTTATGTGAAATTGTAAACATGTGGCCATGGATTTTGAAAATTCTAGAGAGAATTTTAAAAGCTTCAAGAGAATTTCAACAATTTTGAGAGGGATTTGAAAAGTTTCAATGGGAATGGGAAGAATTGGGACAAAAATTGGAAAATTTTTAAGGGACTTTGAAAAAATTTCAACTGGAATTTTAGCCATTTTTTGACGTGAAATTGTAAACATGTGGACATGGATTTTGAAAATTCTAGAGAGAATTTTAAAAGCTTCAAGAGAATTTCAACAATTTTGAGAGGGATTTGAAAAGTTTCAATGGGAATGGGAAGAATTGGGACAAAAATTGGAAAATTTTTAAGGGACTTTGAAAAAATTTCAACTGGAATTTTAGCAATTTTTTGACGTGAAATTGTAAACATGTGGACATGGATTTTGAAAATTCTAGAGAGAATTTTAAAAGTTTCAACAGAATTTCAACAATTTTGAGAGGGATTTGAAAAGTTTCAATGGGAATGGGAAGAATTGGGACAAAAATTGGAAAATTTTTAAGGGACTTTGAAAAAATTTCAACTGGAATTTTAGCCATTTTTTGACGTGAAATTGTAAACATGTGGCCATGGATTTTGAAAATTCTAGAGAGAATTTTAAAAGCTTCAAGAGAATTTCAACAATTTGGAGAGGGATTTGAAAAGTTTCAATGGGAATGGGAAGAATTGGGACAAAAATTGGAAAATTTTTAAGGGACTTTGAAAAAATTTCAACTGGAATTTTAGCCATTTTTGACGTGAAATTGTAAACATGTGGACATGGATTTTGAAAATTCTAGAGAGAATTTTAAAAGCTTCAAGAGAATTTCAACAATTTGGAGAGGGATTTGAAAAGTTTCAATGGGAATGGGAAGAATTGGGACAAAAATTGGAAAATTTTTAAGGGACTTTGAAAAAATTTCAACTGGAATTTTAGCCATTTTTTGACGTGAAATTGTAAACATGTGGCCATGGATTTTGAAAATTCTAGAGAGAATTTTAAAAGCTTCAAGAGAATTTCAACAATTTTGAGAGGGATTTGAAAAGTTTCAATGGGAATGGGAAGAATTGGGACAAAAATTGGAAAATTTTTAAGGGACTTTGAAAAAATTTCAACTGGAATTTTAGCCATTTTTTTATGTGAAATTGTAAACATGTGGACATGGATTTTGAAAATTCTAGAGAGAATTTTAAAAGCTTCAACAGAATTTCAACAATTTTGAGAGGGATTTGAAAAGTTTCAATGGGAATGGGAAGAATTGGGACAAAAATTGGAAAATTTTTAAGGGACTTTGAAAACATTTCAACTGGAATTTTAGCCATTTTTTTATGTGAAATTGTAAACATGTGGCCATGGATTTTGAAAATTCTAGAGAGAATTTTAAAAGCTTCAAGAGAATTTCAACAATTTTGAGAGGGATTTGAAAAGTTTCAATGGGAATGGGAAGAATTGGGACAAAAATTGGAAAATTTTTAAGGGACTTTGAAAAAATTTCAACTGGAATTTTAGCAATTTTTTGACGTGAAATTGTAAACATGTGGCCATGGATTTTGAAAATTCTAGAGAGAATTTTAAAAGCTTCAAGAGAATTTCAACAATTTTGAGAGGGATTTGAAAAGTTTCAATGGGAATGGGAAGAATTGGGACAAAAATTGGAAAATTTTTAAGGGACTTTGAAAAAATTTCAACTGGAATTTTAGCAATTTTTTGACGTGAAATTGTAAACATGTGGACATGGATTTTGAAAATTCTAGAGAGAATTTTAAAAGTTTCAACAGAATTTCAACAATTTTGAGAGGGATTTGAAAAGTTTCAATGGGAATGGGAAGAATTGGGACAAAAATTGGAAAATTTTTAAGGGACTTTGAAAAAATTTCAACTGGAATTTTAGCCATTTTTTGACGTGAAATTGTAAACATGTGGCCATGGATTTTGAAAATTCTAGAGAGAATTTTAAAAGCTTCAAGAGAATTTCAACAATTTGGAGAGGGATTTGAAAAGTTTCAATGGGAATGGGAAGAATTGGGACAAAAATTGGAAAATTTTTAAGGGACTTTGAAAAAATTTCAACTGGAATTTTAGCCATTTTGTTACGTGAAATTGTAAACATGTGGACATGGATTTTGAAAATTCTAGAGAGAATTTTAAAAGCTTCAAGAGAATTTCAACAATTTTGAGAGGGATTTGAAAAGTGTCAATGGGAATGGGAAGAATTGGGACCAAAATTGGAAAACTTTTCAGGGACTTTGAAAAAATTTCAACTGGAATTTTAGCCATTTTTTGACGTGAAATTGTAAACATGTGGACATGGATTTTGAAAATTCTAGAGAGAATTTTAAAAGCTTCAAGAGAATTTCAACAATTTGGAGAGGGATTTGAAAAGTTTCAATGGGAATGGGAAGAATTGGGACAAAAATTGGAAAATTTTTAAGGGACTTTGAAAAAATTTCAACTGGAATTTTAGCCATTTTTTTATGTGAAATTGTAAACATGTGGACATGGATTTTGAAAATTCTAGAGAGAATTTTAAAAGCTTCAAGAGAATTTCAACAATTTTGAGAGGGATTTGAAAAGTTTCAATGGGAATGGGAAGAATTGGGACAAAAATTGGAAAATTTTTAAGGGACTTTGAAAAAATTTCAACTGGAATTTTAGCCATTTTTTTATGTGAAATTGTAAACATGTGGCCATGGATTTTGAAAATTCTAGAGAGAATTTTAAAAGCTTCAAGAGAATTTCAACAATTTTGAGAGGGATTTGAAAAGTTTCAATGGGAATGGGAAGAATTGGGACAAAAATTGGAAAATTTTTAAGGGACTTTGAAAAAATTTCAACTGGAATTTTAGCCATTTTTTGACGTGAAATTGTAAACATGTGGCCATGGATTTTGAAAATTCTAGAGAGAATTTTAAAAGCTTCAAGAGAATTTCAACAATTTTGAGAGGGATTTGAAAAGTTTCAATGGGAATGGGAAGAATTGGGACAAAAATTGGAAAATTTTTAAGGGACTTTGAAAAAATTTCAACTGGAATTTTAGCAATTTTTTGACGTGAAATTGTAAACATGTGGACATGGATTTTGAAAATTCTAGAGAGAATTTTAAAAGTTTCAACAGAATTTCAACAATTTTGAGAGGGATTTGAAAAGTTTCAATGGGAATGGGAAGAATTGGGACAAAAATTGGAAAATTTTTAAGGGACTTTGAAAAAATTTCAATTGGAATTTTAGCCATTTTTTGACGTGAAATTGTAAACATGTGGCCATGGATTTTGAAAATTCTAGAGAGAATTTTAAAAGCTTCAAGAGAATTTCAACAATTTGGAGAGGGATTTGAAAAGTTTCAATGGGAATGGGAAGAATTGGGACAAAAATTGGAAAATTTTTAAGGGACTTTGAAAAAATTTCAACTGGAATTTTAGCCATTTTTGACGTGAAATTGTAAACATGTGGACATGGATTTTGAAAATTCTAGAGAGAATTTTAAAAGCTTCAAGAGAATTTCAACAATTTGGAGAGGGATTTGAAAAGTTTCAATGGGAATGGGAAGAATTGGGACAAAAATTGGAAAATTTTTAAGGGACTTTGAAAAAATTTCAACTGGAATTTTAGCAATTTTGTTACGTGAAATTGTAAACATGTGGACATGGATTTTGAAAATTCTACAGAGAATTTTAAAAGCTTCAACAGAATTTCAACAATGTTGAGAGGGATTTGAAAAGTTTCAATGGGAATGGGAAGAATTGGGACAAAAATCGGAAAATTTTGAAGGGACTTTGAAAAAATTTCAACTGGAATTTTAGCCATTTTTTGACATGAAATTGTAAACATGTGGCCATGGATTTTGAAAATTCTAGAGAGAATTTTAAAAGCTTCAAGAGAATTTCAACAATTTGGAGAGGGATTTGAAAAGTGTCAATGGGAATGGGAAGAATTGGGACAAAAATTGGAAAATTTTTAAGGGACTTTGAAAAAATTTCAACTGGAATTTTAGCCATTTTTTGACGTGAAATTGTAAACATGTGGACATGGATTTTGAAAATTCTAGAGAGAATTTTAAAAGCTTCAAGAGAATTTCAACAATTTTGAGAGGGATTTGAAAAGTTTCAATGGGAATGGGAAGAATTGGGACAAAAATTGGAAAATTTTTAAGGGACTTTGAAAAAATTTCAACTGGAATTTTAGCCATTTTTTTATGTGAAATTGTAAACATGTGGACATGGATTTTGAAAATTCTAGAGAGAATTTTAAAAGCTTCAAGAGAATTTCAACAATTTTGAGAGGGATTTGAAAAGTTTCAATGGGAATGGGAAGAATTGGGACAAAAATTGGAAAATTTTTAAGGGACTTTGAAAAAATTTCAACTGGAATTTTAGCCATTTTTTTATGTGAAATTGTAAACATGTGGCCATGGATTTTGAAAATTCTAGAGAGAATTTTAAAAGCTTCAAGAGAATTTCAACAATTTTGAGAGGGATTTGAAAAGTTTCAATGGGAATGGGAAGAATTGGGACAAAAATTGGAAAATTTTTAAGGGACTTCGAAAAAATTTCAACTGGAATTTTAGCCATTTTTTGACGTGAAATTGTAAACATGTGGCCATGGATTTTGAAAATTCTAGAGAGAATTTTAAAAGCTTCAAGAGAATTTCAACAATTTTGAGAGGGATTTGAAAAGTTTCAATGGGAATGGGAAGAATTGGGACAAAAATTGGAAAATTTTTAAGGGACTTTGAAAAAATTTCAACTGGAATTTTAGCAATTTTTTGACGTGAAATTGTAAACATGTGGACATGGATTTTGAAAATTCTAGAGAGAATTTTAAAAGTTTCAACAGAATTTCAACAATTTTGAGAGGGATTTGAAAAGTTTCAATGGGAATGGGAAGAATTGGGACAAAAATTGGAAAATTTTTAAGGGACTTTGAAAAAATTTCAACTGGAATTTTAGCCATTTTTTGACGTGAAATTGTAAACATGTGGCCATGGATTTTGAAAATTCTAGAGAGAATTTTAAAAGCTTCAAGAGAATTTCAACAATTTGGAGAGGGATTTGAAAAGTTTCAATGGGAATGGGAAGAATTGGGACAAAAATTGGAAAATTTTTAAGGGACTTTGAAAAAATTTCAACTGGAATTTTAGCCATTTTTGACGTGAAATTGTAAACATGTGGACATGGATTTTGAAAATTCTAGAGAGAATTTTAAAAGCTTCAAGAGAATTTCAACAATTTGGAGAGGGATTTGAAAAGTTTCAATGGGAATGGGAAGAATTGGGACAAAAATTGGAAAATTTTTAAGGGACTTTGAAAAAATTTCAACTGGAATTTTAGCCATTTTGTTACGTGAAATTGTAAACATGTGGACATGGATTTTGAAAATTCTAGAGAGAATTTTAAAAGCTTCAACAGAATTTCAACAATTTGGAGAGGGATTTGAAAAGTTTCAATGGGAATGGGAAGAATTGGGACAAAATTGGAAAATTTTTCAGGGACTTTGAAAAAATTTCAACTGGAATTTTAGCAATTTTTTGACGTGAAATTGTAAACATGTGGACTTGGATTTTGAAAATTCTAGAGAGAATTTTAAAAGTTTCAACAGAATTTCTACAATTTTGAGAGGGATTTGAAAAGTTTCAATGGGAATGGGAAGAATTGGGACAAAAATTGGAAAATTTTTAAGGGACTTTGAAAAAATTTCAACTGAAATTTTAGCATTTTTTTTACGTGAAATTGTAAACATGTGGACATGGATTTTGAAAATTCTAGAGAGAATTTTAAAAGCTTCAAGAGAATTTCAACAATTTTGAGAGGGATTTGAAAAGTTTCAATGGGAATGGGAAGAATTGGGACAAAAATTGGAAAATTTTTCAGGGACTTTGAAAAAATTTCAACTGGAATTTTAGCCATTTTTTTATGTGAAATTGTAAACATGTGGCCATGGATTTTGAAAATTCTAGAGAGAATTTTAAAAGCTTCAAGAGAATTTCAACAATTTGGAGAGGGATTTGAAAAGTGTCAATGGGAATGGGAAGAATTGGGACAAAAATCGGAAAATTTTGAAGGGACTTTGAAAAAATTTCAACTGGAATTTTAGCCATTTTTTGACGTGAAATTGTAAACATGTGGACATGGATTTTGAAAATTCTAGAGAGAATTTTAAAAGCTTTAACAGAATTTCTACAATTTTGAGAGGGATTTGAAAAGTTTCAATGGGAATGGGAAGAATTGGGACAAAAATTGGAAAATTTTTAAGGGACTTTGAAAAAATTTCAACTGGAATTTTAGCAATTTTTTGACGTGAAATTGTAAACATGTGGCCATGGATTTTGAAAATTCTAGAGAGAATTTTAAAAGCTTCAAGAGAATTTCAACAATTTTGAGAGGGATTTGAAAAGTTTCAATGGGAATGGGAAGAATTGGGACAAAAATTGGAAAATTTTTAAGGGACTTTGAAAAAATTTCAACTGGAATTTTAGCCATTTTTGACGTGAAATTGTAAACATGTGGACATGGATTTTGAAAATTCTAGAGAGAATTTTAAAAGCTTCAAGAGAATTTCAACAATTTGGAGAGGGATTTGAAAAGTTTCAATGGGAATGGGAAGAATTGGGACAAAAATTGGAAAATTTTTAAGGGACTTTGAAAAAATTTCAACTGGAATTTTAGCCATTTTGTTACGTGAAATTGTAAACATGTGGACATGGATTTTGAAAATTCTAGAGAGAATTTTAAAAGCTTCAACAGAATTTCAACAATGTTGAGAGGGATTTGAAAAGTTTCAATGGGAATGGGAAGAATTGGGACAAAAATCGGAAAATTTTGAAGGGACTTTGAAAAAATTTCAACTGGAATTTTAGCCATTTTTTGACATGAAATTGTAAACATGTGGCCATGGATTTTGAAAATTCTAGAGAGAATTTTAAAAGCTTCAAGAGAATTTCAACAATTTTGAGAGGGATTTGAAAAGTTTCAATGGGAATGGGAAGAATTGGGACAAAAATTGGAAAATTTTTAAGGGACTTTGAAAAAATTTCAACTGGAATTTTAGCCATTTTTTGACGTGAAATTGTAAACATGTGGACATGGATTTTGAAAATTCTAGAGAGAATTTTAAAAGCTTCAACAGAATTTCAACAATTTTGAGAGGGATTTGAAAAGTTTCAATGGGAATGGGAAGAATTGGGACAAAAATTGGAAAATTTTTAAGGGACTTTGAAAAAATTTCAACTGGAATTTTAGCCATTTTTTTATGTGAAATTGTAAACATGTGGACATGGATTTTGAAAATTCTAGAGAGAATTTTAAAAGCTTCAAGAGAATTTCAACAATTTTGAGAGGGATTTGAAAAGTTTCAATGGGAATGGGAAGAATTGGGACAAAAATTGGAAAATTTTTCAGGGACTTTGAAAAAATTTCAACTGGAATTTTAGCCATTTTTTTATGTGAAATTGTAAACATGTGGCCATGGATTTTGAAAATTCTAGAGAGAATTTTAAAAGCTTCAAGAGAATTTCAACAATTTTGAGAGGGATTTGAAAAGTTTCAATGGGAATGGGAAGAATTGGGACAAAAATTGGAAAATTTTTAAGGGACTTTGAAAAAATTTCAACTGGAATTTTAGCCATTTTTTGACGTGAAATTGTAAACATGTGGACATGGATTTTGAAAATTCTAGAGAGAATTTTAAAAGCTTCAAGAGAATTTCAACAATTTTGAGAGGGATTTGAAAAGTTTCAATGGGAATGGGAAGAATTGGGACAAAAATTGGAAAATTTTTAAGGGACTTTGAAAAAATTTCAACTGGAATTTTAGCCATTTTTTGACGTGAAATTGTAAACATGTGGCCATGGATTTTGAAAATTCTAGAGAGAATTTTAAAAGTTTCAACAGAATTTCAACAATTTGGAGAGGGATTTGAAAAGTTTCAATGGGAATGGGAAGAATTGGGACAAAAATTGGAAAATTTTTAAGGGACTTTGAAAAAATTTCAACTGGAATTTTAGCCATTTTTTGACGTGAAATTGTAAACATGTGGCCATGGATTTTGAAAATTCTAGAGAGAATTTTAAAAGCTTCAAGAGAATTTCAACAATTTGGAGAGGGATTTGAAAAGTTTCAATGGGAATGGGAAGAATTGGGACAAAAATTGGAAAATTTTTAAGGGACTTTGAAAAAATTTCAACTGGAATTTTAGCCATTTTTGACGTGAAATTGTAAACATGTGGACATGGATTTTGAAAATTCTAGAGAGAATTTTAAAAGCTTCAAGAGAATTTCAACAATTTGGAGAGGGATTTGAAAAGTTTCAATGGGAATGGGAAGAATTGGGACAAAAATTGGAAAATTTTTAAGGGACTTTGAAAAAATTTCAACTGGAATTTTAGCCATTTTGTTACGTGAAATTGTAAACATGTGGACATGGATTTTGAAAATTCTAGAGAGAATTTTAAAAGCTTCAACAGAATTTCAACAATGTTGAGAGGGATTTGAAAAGTTTCAATGGGAATGGGAAGAATTGGGACAAAAATTGGAAAATTTTTCAGGGACTTTGAAAAAATTTCAACTGGAATTTTAGCAATTTTTTGACGTGAAATTGTAAACATGTGGACTTGGATTTTGAAAATTCTAGAGAGAATTTTAAAAGTTTCAACAGAATTTCTACAATTTTGAGAGGGATTTGAAAAGTTTCAATGGGAATGGGAAGAATTGGGACAAAAATTGGAAAATTTTTAAGGGACTTTGAAAAAATTTCAACTGAAATTTTAGCATTTTTTTTTACGTGAAATTGTAAACATGTGGACATGGATTTTGAAAATTCTAGAGAGAATTTTAAAAGCTTCAAGAGAATTTCAACAATTTTGAGAGGGATTTGAAAAGTTTCAATGGGAATGGGAAGAATTGGGACAAAAATTGGAAAATTTTTAAGGGACTTTGAAAAAATTTCAACTGGAATTTTAGCCATTTTTTGACGTGAAATTGTAAACATGTGGCCATGGATTTTGAAAATTCTAGAGAGAATTTTAAAAGCTTCAACAGAATTTCAACAATTTTGAGAGGGATTTGAAAAGTGTCAATGGGAATGGGAAGAATTGGGACAAAAATCGGAAAATTTTGAAGGGACTTTGAAAAAATTTCAACTGGAATTTTAGCCATTTTTTTACGTGAAATTGTAAACATGTGGACATGGATTTTGAAAATTCTAGAGAGAATTTTAAAAGCTTTAACAGAATTTCTACAATTTTGAGAGGGATTTGAAAAGTTTCAATGGGAATGGGAAGAATTGGGACAAAAATTGGAAAATTTTTAAGGGACTTTGAAAAAATTTCAACTGGAATTTTAGCAATTTTTTGACGTGAAATTGTAAACATGTGGCCATGGATTTTGAAAATTCTAGAGAGAATTTTAAAAGCTTCAAGAGAATTTCAACAATTTTGAGAGGGATTTGAAAAGTTTCAATGGGAATGGGAAGAATTGGGACAAAAATCGGAAAATTTTGAAGGGACTTTGAAAAAATTTCAACTGGAATTTTAGCCATTTTTTGACATGAAATTGTAAACATGTGGCCATGGATTTTGAAAATTCTAGAGAGAATTTTAAAAGCTTCAAGAGAATTTCAACAATTTTGAGAGGGATTTGAAAAGTTTCAATGGGAATGGGAAGAATTGGGACAAAAATTGGAAAATTTTTAAGGGACTTTGAAAAAATTTCAACTGGAATTTTAGCCATTTTTTGACGTGAAATTGTAAACATGTGGACATGGATTTTGAAAATTCTAGAGAGAATTTTAAAAGCTTCAAGAGAATTTCAACAATTTTGAGAGGGATTTGAAAAGTTTCAATGGGAATGGGAAGAATTGGGACAAAAATTGGAAAATTTTTAAGGGACTTTGAAAAAATTTCAACTGGAATTTTAGCCATTTTTTGACGTGAAATTGTAAACATGTGGCCATGGATTTTGAAAATTCTAGAGAGAATTTTAAAAGCTTCAAGAGAATTTCAACAATTTTGAGAGGGATTTGAAAAGTTTCAATGGGAATGGGAAGAATTGGGACAAAAATTGGAAAATTTTTAAGGGACTTTGAAAAAATTTCAACTGGAATTTTAGCCATTTTTTGACGTGAAATTGTAAACATGTGGACATGGATTTTGAAAATTCTAGAGAGAATTTTAAAAGCTTCAAGAGAATTTCAACAATTTTGAGAGGGATTTGAAAAGTTTCAATGGGAATGGGAAGAATTGGGACAAAAATTGGAAAATTTTTAAGGGACTTTGAAAAAATTTCAACTGGAATTTTAGCCATTTTTTGACGTGAAATTGTAAACATGTGGACATGGATTTTGAAAATTCTAGAGAGAATTTTAAAAGCTTCAACAGAATTTCAACAATTTGGAGAGGGATTTGAAAAGTTTCAATGGGAATGGGAAGAATTGGGACAAAAATTGGAAAATTTTTAAGGGACTTTGAAAAAATTTCAACTGGAATTTTAGCAATTTTTTGACGTGAAATTGTACACATGTGGACATGGATTTTGAAAATTCTAGAGAGAATTTTAAAAGTTTCAACAGAATTTCAACAATTTTGAGAGGGATTTGAAAAGTTTCAATGGGAATGGGAAGAATTGGGACAAAAATTGGAAAATTTTTAAGGGACTTTGAAAAAATTTCAACTGGAATTTTAGCCATTTTTTGACGTGAAATTGTAAACATGTGGCCATGGATTTTGAAAATTCTAGAGAGAATTTTAAAAGCTTCAAGAGAATTTCAACAATTTGGAGAGGGATTTGAAAAGTTTCAATGGGAATGGGAAGAATTGGGACAAAAATTGGAAAATTTTTAAGGACTTTGAAAAAATTTCAACTGGAATTTTAGCCATTTTTGACGTGAAATTGTAAACATGTGGACATGGATTTTGAAAATTCTAGAGAGAATTTTAAAAGCTTCAAGAGAATTTCAACAATTTGGAGAGGGATTTGAAAAGTTTCAATGGGAATGGGAAGAATTGGGACAAAAATTGGAAAATTTTTAAGGGACTTTGAAAAAATTTCAACTGGAATTTTAGCCATTTTTTGACGTGAAATTGTAAACATGTGGCCATGGATTTTGAAAATTCTAGAGAGAATTTTAAAAGCTTCAAGAGAATTTCAACAATTTTGAGAGGGATTTGAAAAGTTTCAATGGGAATGGGAAGAATTGGGACAAAAATTGGAAAATTTTTAAGGGACTTTGAAAAAATTTCAACTGGAATTTTAGCCATTTTTTGACGTGAAATTGTAAACATGTGGCCATGGATTTTGAAAATTCTAGAGAGAATTTTAAAAGCTTCAAGAGAATTTCAACAATTTGGAGAGGGATTTGAAAAGTTTCAATGGGAATGGGAAGAATTGGGACAAAAATTGGAAAATTTTTAAGGGACTTTGAAAAAATTTCAACTGGAATTTTAGCCATTTTTTGACGTGAAATTGTAAACATGTGGCCATGGATTTTGAAAATTCTAGAGAGAATTTTAAAAGCTTCAAGAGAATTTCACCAATTTTGAGAGGGATTTGAAAAGTTTCAATGGGAATGGGAAGAATTGGGACAAAAATTGGAAAACTTTTAAGGGACTTTGAAAAAATTTCAACTGGAATTTTAGCCATTTTTTGACGTGAAATTGTAAACATGTGGCCATGGATTTTGAAAATTCTAGAGAGAATTTTAAAAGCTTCAACAGAATTTCAACAATTTTGAGAGGGATTTGAAAAGTTTCAATGGGAATGGGAAGAATTGGGACAAAAATTGGAAAATTTTTAAGGGACTTTGAAAAAATTTCAACTGGAATTTTAGCCATTTTTTGACGTGAAATTGTAAACATGTGGCCATGGATTTTGAAAATTCTAGAGAGAATTTTAAAAGCTTCAAGAGAATTTCAACAATTTGGAGAGGGATTTGAAAAGTTTCAATGGGAATGGGAAGAATTGGGACAAAAATTGGAAAATTTTTAAGGGACTTTGAAAAAATTTCAACTGGAATTTTAGCCATTTTTTGACGTGAAATTGTAAACATGTGGACATGGATTTTGAAAATTCTAGAGAGAATTTTAAAAGCTTCAAGAGAATTTCACCAATTTTGAGAGGGATTTGAAAAGTTTCAATGGGAATGGGAAGAATTGGGACAAAAATTGGAAAACTTTTAAGGGACTTTGAAAAAATTTCAACTGGAATTTTAGCCATTTTTTGACGTGAAATTGTAAACATGTGGCCATGGATTTTGAAAATTCTAGAGAGAATTTTAAAAGCTTCAACAGAATTTCAACAATTTTGAGAGGGATTTGAAAAGTTTCAATGGGAATGGGAAGAATTGGGACAAAAATTGGAAAATTTTTAAGGGACTTTGAAAAAATTTCAACTGGAATTTTAGCCATTTTTTGACGTGAAATTGTAAACATGTGGCCATGGATTTTGAAAATTCTAGAGAGAATTTTAAAAGCTTCAAGAGAATTTCAACAATTTTGAGAGGGATTTGAAAAGTTTCAATGGGAATGGGAAGAATTGGGACAAAATTTTAAAATTTTTTAAGGGACTTTGAAAAAATTTCAACTGGAATTTTAGCCATTTTTTGACGTGAAATTGTAAACATGTGGCCATGGATTTTGAAAATTCTAGAGAGAATTTTAAAAGCTTCAAGAGAATTTCAACAATTTTGAGAGGGATTTGAAAAGTTTCAATGGGAATGGGAAGAATTGGGACAAAAATTGGAAAATTTTTAAGGGACTTTGAAAAAATTTCAACTGGAATTTTAGCCATTTTTTGACGTGAAATTGTAAACATGTGGACATGGATTTTGAAAATTCTAGAGAGAATTTTAAAAGCTTCAAGAGAATTTCAACAATTTTGAGAGGGATTTGAAAAGTTTCAATGGGAATGGGAAGAATTGGGACAAAAATTGGAAAATTTTTAAGGGACTTTGAAAAAATTTCAACTGGAATTTTAGCCATTTTTTGACGTGAAATTGTAAACATTTGGCCATGGATTTTGAAAATTCTAGAGAGAATTTTAAAAGCTTCAAGAGAATTTCAACAATTTTGAGAGGGATTTGAAAAGTTTCAATGGGAATGGGAAGAATTGGGACAAAAATTGGAAAATCTTTAAGGGACTTTGAAAAAATTTCAACTGGAATTTTAGCCATTTTTTGACGTGAAATTGTAAACATGTGGCCATGGATTTTGAAAATTCTAGAGAGAATTTTAAAAGCTTCAAGAGAATTTCAACAATTTTGAGAGGGATTTGAAAAGTTTCAATGGGAATGGGAAGAATTGGGACAAAAATTGGAAAATTTTTAAGGGACTTTGAAAAAATTTCAACTGGAATTTTAGCCATTTTTTGACGTGAAATTGTAAACATGTGGCCATGGATTTTGAAAATTCTAGAGAGAATTTTAAAAGCTTCAAGAGAATTTCAACAATTTTGAGAGGGATTTGAAAAGTTTCAATGGGAATTGGAAGAATTGGGACAAAAATTGGAAAATTTTTAAGGGACTTTGAAAAAATTTCAACTGGAATTTTAGCCATTTTTTGACGTGAAATTGTAAACATGTGGACATGGATTTTGAAAATTCTAGAGAGAATTTTAAAAGCTTCAACAGAATTTCAACAATTTTGAGAGGGATTTGAAAAGTTTCAATGGGAATGGGAAGAATTGGGACAAAAATTGGAAAATTTTTCAGGGACTTTGAAAAAATTTCAACTGGAATTTTAGCCATTTTGTTACGTGAAATTGTAAACATGTGGACTTGGATTTTGAAAATTCTAGAGAGAATTTTAAAAGCTTTAAAGAATTTCTACAATTTTGAGAGGGATTTGAAAAGTTTCAATGGGAATGGGAAGAATTGGGACAAAAATTGGAAAATTTTTAAGGGACTTTGAAAAAATTTCAACTGGAATTTTAGCAATTTTTTGACGTGAAATTGTAAACATGTGGCCATGGATTTTGAAAATTCTAGAGAGAATTTTAAAAGTTTCAACAGAATTTCAACAATTTTGAGAGGGATTTGAAAAGTTTCAATGGGAATGGGAAGAATTGGGACAAAAATTGGAAAATTTTTAAGGGACTTTGAAAAAATTTCAACTGGAATTTTAGCCATTTTTTTATGTGAAATTGTAAACATGTGGCCATGGATTTTGAAAATTCTAGAGAGAATTTTAAAAGCTTCAAGAGAATTTCAACAATTTTGAGAGGGATTTGAAAAGTTTCAATGGGAATGGGAAGAATTGGGACAAAAATTGGAATATTTTTAAGGGACTTTGAAAAAATTTCAACTGGAATTTTAGCCATTTTTTGACGTGAAATTGTAAACATGTGGACATGGATTTTGAAAATTCTAGAGAGAATTTTAAAAGCTTCAAGAGAATTTCAACAATTTGGAGAGGGATTTGAAAAGTTTCAATGGGAATGGGAAGAATTGGGACAAAAATTGGAAAATTTTTAAGGGACTTTGAAAAAATTTCAACTGGAATTTTAGCCATTTTTTGACGTGAAATTGTAAACATGTGGCCATGGATTTTGAAAATTCTAGAGAGAATTTTAAAAGCTTCAAGAGAATTTCAACAATTTTGAGAGGGATTTGAAAAGTTTCAATGGGAATGGGAAGAATTGGGACAAAAATTGGAAAATTTTTAAGGGACTTTGAAAAAATTTCAACTGGAATTTTAGCCATTTTTTGACGTGAAATTGTAAACATGTGGACATGGATTTTGAAAATTCTAGAGAGAATTTTAAAAGCTTCAACAGAATTTCAACAATTTTGAGAGGGATTTGAAAAGTTTCAATGGGAATGGGAAGAATTGGGACAAAAATTGGAAAATTTTTAAGGGACTTTGAAAAAATTTCAACTGGAATTTTAGCCATTTTTTGACGTGAAATTGTAAACATGTGGCCATGGATTTTGAAAATTCTAGAGAGAATTTTAAAAGCTTCAAGAGAATTTCAACAATTTTGAGAGGGATTTGAAAAGTTTCAATGGGAATGGGAAGAATTGGGACAAAAATTGGAAAATTTTTAAGGGACTTTGAAAAAATTTCAACTGGAATTTTAGCCATTTTTTGACGTGAAATTGTAAACATGTGGCCATGGATTTTGAAAATTCTAGAGAGAATTTTAAAAGCTTCAACAGAATTTCAACAATTTTGAGAGGGATTTGAAAAGTTTCAATGGGAATGGGAAGAATTGGAACAAAAATTTAAAATTTTTTAAGGGACTTTGAAAAAATTTCAACTGGAATTTTAGCCATTTTTTGACGTGAAATTGTAAACATGTGGCCATGGATTTTGAAAATTCTAGAGAGAATTTTAAAAGCTTCAAGAGAATTTCAACAATTTGGAGAGGGATTTGAAAAGTTTCAATGGGAATGGGAAGAATTGGGACAAAAATTGGAAAATTTTTAAGGGACTTTGAAAAAATTTCAACTGGAATTTTAGCCATTTTTTGACGTGAAATTGTAAACATGTGGACATGGATTTTGAAAATTCTAGAGAGAATTTTAAAAGCTTCAAGAGAATTTCAACAATTTTGAGAGGGATTTGAAAAGTTTCAATGGGAATGGGAAGAATTGGAACAAAAATTGGAAAATTTTTAAGGGACTTTGAAAAAATTTCAACTGGAATTTTAGCCATTTTTTGACGTGAAATTGTAAACATGTGGACATGGATTTTGAAAATTCTAGAGAGAATTTTAAAAGCTTCAAGAGAATTTCAACAATTTTGAGAGGGATTTGAAAAGTTTCAATGGGAATGGGAAGAATTGGGACAAAAATTGGAAAATTTTTAAGGGACTTTGAAAAAATTTCAACTGGAATTTTAGCCATTTTTTGACGTGAAATTGTAAACATGTGGACATGGATTTTGAAAATTCTAGAGAGAATTTTAAAAGCTTCAACAGAATTTCTACAATTTTGAGAGGGATTTGAAAAGTTTCAATGGGAATGGGAAGAATTGGGACAAAAATTGGAAAATTTTTCAGGGACTTTGAAAAAATTTCAACTGGAATTTTAGCCATTTTTTGACGTGAAATTGTAAACATGTGGCCATGGATTTTGAAAATTCTAGAGAGAATTTTAAAAGCTTCAAGAGAATTTCAACAGTTTTGAGAGGGATTTGAAAAGTGTCAATGGGAATGGGAAGAATTGGGACAAAAATTGGAAAATTTTTAAGGGACTTTGAAAAAATTTCAACTGGAATTTTAGCCATTTTTTGACGTGAAATTGTAAACATGTGGCCATGGATTTTGAAAATTCTAGAGAGAATTTTAAAAGCTTCAAGAGAATTTCAACAATTTGGAGAGGGATTTGAAAAGTTTCAATGGGAATGGAAGAATTGGGACAAAAATTGGAAAATTTTTAAGGGACTTTGAAAAAATTTCAACTGGAATTTTAGCCATTTTTTGACGTGAAATTGTAAACATGTGGCCATGGATTTTGAAAATTCTAGAGAGAATTTTAAAAGCTTCAAGAGAATTTCAACAATTTTGAGAGGGATTTGAAAAGTTTCAATGGGAATGGGAAGAATTGGGACAAAAATTGGAAAATTTTTAAGGGACTTTGAAAAAATTTCAACTGGAATTTTAGCCATTTTTTGACGTGAAATTGTAAACATGTGGACATGGATTTTGAAAATTCTAGAGAGAATTTTAAAAGCTTCAAGAGAATTTCAACAATTTTGAGAGGGATTTGAAAAGTTTCAATGGGAATGGGAAGAATTGGGACAAAAATTGGAAAATTTTTAAGGGACTTTGAAAAAATTTCAACTGGAATTTTAGCCATTTTTTGACGTGAAATTGTAAACATGTGGCCATGGATTTTGAAAATTCTAGAGAGAATTTTAAAAGCTTTAAAGAATTTCTACAATTTTGAGAGGGATTTGAAAAGTTTCAATGGGAATGGGAAGAATTGGGACAAAAATTGGAAAATTTTTAAGGGACTTTGAAAAAATTTCAACTGGAATTTTAGCAATTTTTTGACGTGAAATTGTAAACATGTGGCCATGGATTTTGAAAATTCTAGAGAGAATTTTAAAAGCTTCAACAGAATTTCAACAATTTTGAGAGGGATTTGAAAAGTTTCAATGGGAATGGGAAGAATTGGGACAAAAATTGGAAATTTTTTCAGGGACTTTGAAAAAATTTCAACTGGAATTTTAGCCATTTTTTGACGTGAAATTGTAAACATGTGGACATGGATTTTGAAAATTCTAGAGAGAATTTTAAAAGCTTCAAGAGAATTTCAACAATTTTGAGAGGGATTTGAAAAGTTTCAATGGGAATGGGAAGAATTGGGACAAAAATTGGAAAATTTTTAAGGGACTTTGAAAAAATTTCAACTGGAATTTTAGCCATTTTTTGACGTGAAATTGTAAACATGTGGACATGGATTTTGAAAATTCTAGAGAGAATTTTAAAAGCTTCAAGAGAATTTCACCAATTTTGAGAGGGATTTGAAAAGTTTCAATGGGAATGGGAAGAATTGGGACAAAAATTGGAAAATTTTTCAGGGACTTTGAAAAAATTTCAACTGGAATTTTAGCCATTTTGTTACGTGAAATTGTAAACATGTGGACTTGGATTTTGAAATTCTAGAGAGAATTTTAAAAGCTTCAAGAGAATTTCTACAATTTTGAGAGGGATTTGAAAAGTTTCAATGGGAATGGGAAGAATTGGGACAAAAATTGGAAAATTTTTAAGGGACTTTGAAAAAATTTCAACTGGAATTTTAGCCATTTTTTGACGTGAAATTGTAAACATGTGGACATGGATTTTGAAAATTCTAGAGAGAATTTTAAAAGCTTCAACAGAATTTCAACAATTTTGAGAGGGATTTGAAAAGTTTCAATGGGAATGGGAAGAATTGGAACAAAAATTGGAAATTTTTTAAGGGACTTTGAAAAAATTTCAACTGGAATTTTAGCCATTTTTTGACGTGAAATTGTAAACATGTGGCCATGGATTTTGAAAATTCTAGAGAGAATTTTAAAAGCTTCAAGAGAATTTCAACAATTTTGAGAGGGATTTGAAAAGTTTCAATGGGAATGGGAAGAATTGGGACAAAAATTGGAAAATTTTGAAGGGACTTTGAAAAATTTCAACTGGAATTTTAGCCATTTTGTTACGTGAAATTGTAAACATGTGGCCATGGATTTTGAAAATTCTAGAGAGAATTTTAAAAGCTTCAAGAGAATTTCAACAATTTTGAGAGGGATTTGAAAAGTTTCAATGGGAATGGGAAGAATTGGGACAAAAATTGGAAAATTTTTAAGGGACTTTGAAAAAATTTCAACTGGAATTTTAGCCATTTTGTTACATGAAATTGTAAACATGTGGCCATGGATTTTGAAAATTCTGGAGAGAATTTTAAAAGCTTCAAGAGAATTTCAACAATTTTGAGAGGGATTTGAAAAGTTTCAATGGGAATGGGAAGAATTGGGACAAAAATTGGAAAATTTTTAAGGGACTTTGAAAAAATTTCAACTGGAATTTTAGCCATTTTTTGACGTGAAATTGTAAACATGTGGACATGGATTTTGAAAATTCTAGAGAGAATTTTAAAAGCTTCAAGAGAATTTCAACAATTTTGAGAGGGATTTGAAAAGTTTCAATGGGAATGGGAAGAATTGGGACAAAAATTGGAAAATTTTTAAGGGACTTTGAAAACATTTCAACTGGAATTTTAGCCATTTTGTTACGTGAAATTGTAAACATGTGGACATGGATTTTGAAAATTCTAGAGAGAATTTTAAAAGCTTCAAGAGAATTTCAACAATTTTGAGAGGGATTTGAAAAGTTTCAATGGGAATGGGAAGAATTGGGACAAAAATTGGAAAATTTTTAAGGGACTTTGAAAAAATTTCAACTGGAATTTTAGCAATTTTTTGACGTGAAATTGTAAACATGTGGCCATGGATTTTGAAAATTCTAGAGAGAATTTTAAAAGCTTCAAGAGAATTTCAACAATTTTGAGAGGGATTTGAAAAGTTTCAATGGGAATGGGAAGAATTGGGACAAAAATTGGAAAATTTTTAAGGGACTTAGAAAAAATTTCAACTGGAATTTTAGCAATTTTTTGACGTGAAATTGTAAACATGTGGCCATGGATTTTGAAAATTCTAGAGAGAATTTTAAAAGCTTCAAGAGAATTTCAACAATTTTGAGAGGGATTTGAAAAGTTTCAATGGGAATGGGAAGAATTGGGACAAAAATTGGAAAATTTTTCAGGGACTTTGAAAAAATTTCAACTGGAATTTTAGCAATTTTTTTATGTGAAATTGTAAACATGTGGCCATGGATTTTGAAAATTCTGGAGAGAATTTTAAAAGCTTCAAGAGAATTTCAACAATTTTGAGAGGGATTTGAAAAGTTTCAATGGGAATGGGAAGAATTGGGACAAAAATTGGAAAATTTTTTAAGGGACTTTGAAAAAATTTCAACTGGAATTTTAGCAATTTTTTTATGTGAAATTGTAAACATGTGGCCATGGATTTTGAAAATTCTAGAGAGAATTTTAAAAGCTTCAAGAGAATTTCAACAATTTTGAGAGGGATTTGAAAAGTGTCAATGGGAATGGGAAGAATTGGGACAAAAATTGGAAAATTTTTCAGGGACTTTGAAAAAATTTCAACTGGAATTTTAGCCATTTTTTGACGTGAAATTGTAAACATGTGGCCATGGATTTTGAAAATTCTAGAGAGAATTTTAAAAGCTTCAACAGAATTTCAACAATTTTGAGAGGGATTTGAAAAGTTTAAATGGGAACGGGAAGAATTGGAACAAAAATTGGAAATATTTAAGGGACTTTGAAAAAATTTCAACTGGTATTTTAGCCATTTTTTGACGTGAAATTGTAAACATGTGGCCATAAATTTTGAAAATTCTAGAGAGAATTTTAAAAGCTTCAAGAGAATTTCAACAATTTTGAGAGGGATTTGAAAAGTGTCAATGGGAATGGGAAGAATTGGGACAAAAATTGGAAAATTTTTAAGGGACTTTGAAAAAATTTCAACTGGAATTTTAGCCATTTTTTGACGTGAAATTGTAAACATGTGGACATGGATTTTGAAAATTCTAGAGAGAATTTTAAAAGCTTCAAGAGAATTTCAACAATTTTGAGAGGGATTTGAAAAGTGTCAATGGGAATGGGAAGAATTGGGACAAAAATTGGAAAATTTTTAAGGGACTTTGAAAAAATTTCAACTGGAATTTTAGCCATTTTGTTACGTGAAATTGTAAACATGTGGACATGGATTTTGAAAATTCTAGAGAGAATTTTAAAAGCTTCAACAGAATTTCAACAATTTGGAGAGGGATTTGAAAAGTTTCAATGGGAATGGGAAGAATTGGGACAAAAATTGGAAAATTTTTAAGGGACTTTGAAAAAATTTCAACTGGAATTTTAGCCATTTTTTGACGTGAAATTGTAAACATGTGGACATGGATTTTGAAAATTCTAGAGAGAATTTTAAAAGCTTCAACAGAATTTCAACAATTTGGAGAGGGATTTGAAAAGTTTCAATGGGAATGGGAAGAATTGGGACAAAAATTGGAAAATTTTTAAGGGACTTTGAAAAAATTTCAACTGGAATTTTAGCCATTTTTTTACATGGAATTGTAAACATGTGGCCATGGATTTTGAAAATTCTAGAGAGAATTTTAAAAGCTTCAACAGAATTTCAACAATTTGGAGAGGGATTTGAAAAGTTTCAATGGGAATGGGAAGAATTGGGACAAAAATTGGAAAATTTTTCAGGGACTTTGAAAAAATTTCAACTGGAATTTTAGCAATTTTTTTATGTGAAATTGTAAACATGTGGACATGGATTTTGAAAATTCTAGAGAGAATTTTAAAAGCTTCAAGAGAATTTCAACAATTTGGAGAGGGATTTGAAAAGTTTCAATGGGAATGGGAAGAATTGGGACAAAAATTGGAAAATTTTTAAGGGACTTTGAAAAATTTCAACTGGAATTTTAGCCATTTTTTGACGTGAAATTGTAAACATGTGGACATGGATTTTGAAAATTCTAGAGAGAATTTTAAAAGCTTCAAGAGAATTTCAACAATTTTGAGAGGGATTTGAAAAGTTTCAATGGGAATGGGAAGAATTGGGACAAAAATTGGAAAATTTTTAAGGGACTTTGAAAAAATTTCAACTGGAATTTTAGCCATTTTTTGACGTGAAATTGTAAACATGTGGACTTGGATTTTGAAAATTCTAGAGAGAATTTTAAAAGCTTCAAGAGAATTTCAACAATTTTGAGAGGGATTTGAAAAGTTTCAATGGGAATGGGAAGAATTGGGACAAAAATTGGAAATTTTTAAGGGACTTTGAAAAAATTTCAACTGGAATTTTAGCAATTTTTTTATGTGAAATTGTAAACATGTGGCCATGGATTTTGAAAATTCTAGAGAGAATTTTAAAAGCTTCAAGAGAATTTCAACAATTTTGAGAGGGATTTGAAAAGTTTCAATGGGAATGGGAAGAATTGGGACAAAAATTGGAAAATTTTTAAGGGACTTTGAAAAAATTTCAACTGAAATTTTAGCATTTTTTTTTACGTGAAATTGTAAACATGTGGACATGGATTTTGAAAATTCTAGAGAGAATTTTAAAAGCTTCAAGAGAATTTCAACAATTTTGAGAGGGATTTGAAAAGTTTCAATGGGAATGGGAAGAATTGGGACAAAAATTGGAAAATTTTTAAGGGACTTTGAAAAAATTTCAACTGAAATTTTAGCATTTTTTTTTACGTGAAATTGTAAACATGTGGACTTGGATTTTGAAAATTCTAGAGAGAATTTTAAAAGCTTCAAGAGAATTTCAACAATTTTGAGAGGGATTTGAAAAGTTTCAATGGGAATGGGAAGAATTGGGACAAAAATTGGAAAATTTTTAAGGGACTTTGAAAAAATTTCAACTGGAATTTTAGCCATTTTTTGACGTGAAATTGTAAACATGTGGACTTGGATTTTGAAAATTCTAGAGAGAATTTTAAAAGCTTCAAGAGAATTTCAACAATTTGGAGAGGGATTTGAAAAGTTTCAATGGGAATGGGAAGAATTGGGACAAAAATTGGAAAATTTTTAAGGGACTTTGAAAAAATTTCAACTGGAATTTTAGCAATTTTTTATGTGAAATTGTAAACATGTGGCCATGGATTTTGAAAATTCTAGAGAGAATTTTAAAAGCTTCAAGAGAATTTCAACAATTTTGAGAGGGATTTGAAAAGTTTCAATGGGAATGGGAAGAATTGGGACAAAAATTGGAAAATTTTTAAGGGACTTTGAAAAAATTTCAACTGAAATTTTAGCATTTTTTTTTACGTGAAATTGTAAACATGTGGACATGGATTTTGAAAATTCTAGAGAGAATTTTAAAAGCTTCAAGAGAATTTCAACAATTTTGAGAGGGATTTGAAAAGTTTCAATGGGAATGGGAAGAATTGGGACAAAAATTGGAAAATTTTTAAGGGACTTTGAAAAAATTTCAACTGGAATTTTAGCCATTTTTTGACGTGAAATTGTAAACATGTGGCCATGGATTTTGAAAATTCTAGAGAGAATTTTAAAAGCTTCAACAGAATTTCAACAATTTTGAGAGGGATTTGAAAAGTTTCAATGGGAATGGGAAGAATTGGGACAAAAATTGGAAAATTTTTAAGGGACTTTGAAAAATTTCAACTGGAATTTTAGCAATTTTTTGACGTGAAATTGTAAACATGTGGCCATGGATTTTGAAAATTCTAGAGAGAATTTTAAAAGCTTCAAGAGAATTTCAACAATTTGGAGAGGGATTTGAAAAGTTTCAATGGGAATGGGAAGAATTGGGACAAAAATTGGAAAATTTTTAAGGGACTTTGAAAAAATTTCAACTGGAATTTTAGCCATTTTTTGACGTGAAATTGTAAACATGTGGCCATGGATTTTGAAAATTCTAGAGAGAATTTTAAAAGCTTCAAGAGAATTTCAACAATTTTGAGAGGGATTTGAAAAGTTTCAATGGGAATGGGAAGAATTGGGACAAAAATTGGAAAATTTTTAAGGGACTTTGAAAAAATTTCAACTGAAATTTTAGCATTTTTTTTTACGTGAAATTGTAAACATGTGGACATGGATTTTGAAAATTCTAGAGAGAATTTTAAAAGCTTCAAGAGAATTTCAACAATTTTGAGAGGGATTTGAAAAGTTTCAATGGGAATGGGAAGAATTGGGACAAAAATTGGAAAATTTTTAAGGGACTTTGAAAAAATTTCAACTGGAATTTTAGCCATTTTTTGACGTGAAATTGTAAACATGTGGCCATGGATTTTGAAAATTCTAGAGAGAATTTTAAAAGCTTCAAGAGAATTTCAACAATTTGGAGAGGGATTTGAAAAGTTTCAATGGGAATGGGAAGAATTGGGACAAAAATTGGAAAATTTTTAAGGGACTTTGAAAAAATTTCAACTGGAATTTTAGCCATTTTTTGACGTGAAATTGTAAACATGTGGCCATGGATTTTGAAAATTCTAGAGAGAATTTTAAAAGCTTCAAGAGAATTTCAACAATTTTGAGAGGGATTTGAAAAGTTTCAATGGGAATGGGAAGAATTGGGACAAAAATTGGAAATTTTTAAGGGACTTTGAAAAATTTCAACTGGAATTTTAGCCATTTTTTGACGTGAAATTGTAAACATGTGGCCATGGATTTTGAAAATTCTAGAGAGAATTTTAAAAGCTTCAAGAGAATTTCAACAATTTTGAGAGGGATTTGAAAAGTTTCAATGGGAATGGAAGAATTGGGACAAAAATTGGAAAATTTTTAAGGGACTTTGAAAAAATTTCAACTGGAATTTTAGCAATTTTTTTATGTGAAATTGTAAACATGTGGCCATGGATTTTGAAAATTCTAGAGAGAATTTTAAAAGCTTCAAGAGAATTTCAACAATTTGGAGAGGGATTTGAAAAGTTTCAATGGGAATGGGAAGAATTGGGACAAAAATTGGAAAATTTTTAAGGGACTTTGAAAAAATTTCAACTGGAATTTTAGCCATTTTTTGACGTGAAATTGTAAACATGTTGAAGTGGATTTTGAAAATTCTAGAGAGAATTTTAAAAGCTTCAACAGAATTTCAACAATTTTGAGAGGGATTTGAAAAGTTTCAATGGGAATGGGAAGAATTGGGACAAAAATTGGAAAATTTTTAAGGGACTTTGAAAAATTTCAACTGGAATTTTAGCCATTTTGTTACGTGAAATTGTAAACATGTGGCCATGGATTTTGAAAATTCTGGAGAGAATTTTAAAAGCTTCAAGAGAATTTCAACAATTTTGAGAGGGATTTGAAAAGTTTCAATGGGAATGGGAAGAATTGGGACAAAAATTGGAAAATTTTGAAGGGACTTTGAAAAAATTTCAGCTGGAATTTTAGCCATTTTTTGACGTGAAATTGTAAACATGTGGACATGGATTTTGAAAATTCTAGAGAGAATTTTAAAAGCTTCAAGAGAATTTCAACAATTTGGAGAGGGATTTGAAAAGTTTCAATGGGAATGGGAAGAATTGGGACAAAAATTGGAAAATTTTTAAGGGACTTTGAAAAAATTTCAACTGGAATTTTAGCCATTTTTTGACGTGAAATTGTAAACATGTGGCCATGGATTTTGAAAATTCTAGAGAGAATTTTAAAAGCTTCAAGAGAATTTCAACAATTTGGAGAGGGATTTGAAAAGTTTCAATGGGAATGGGAAGAATTGGGACAAAAATTGGAAAATTTTTAAGGGACTTTGAAAACATTTCAACTGGAATTTTAGCCATTTTTTGACGTGAAATTGTAAACATGTGGCCATGGATTTTGAAAATTCTAGAGAGAATTTTAAAAGCTTCAAGAGAATTTCAACAATTTTGAGAGGGATTTGAAAAGTTTCAATGGGAATGGGAAGAATTGGGACAAAAATTGGAAAATTTTTAAGGGACTTTGAAAAAATTTCAACTGGAATTTTAGCCATTTTTTGACGTGAAATTGTAAACATGTGGCCATGGATTTTGAAAATTCTAGAGAGAATTTTAAAAGCTTCAAGAGAATTTCAACAATTTTGAGAGGGATTTGAAAAGTTTCAATGGGAATGGGAAGAATTGGGACAAAAATTGGAAAATTTTTAAGGGACTTTGAAAAAATTTCAACTGGAATTTTAGCATTTTTTTGACGTGAAATTGTAAACATGTGGACATGGATTTTGAAAATTCTAGAGAGAATTTTAAAAGCTTCAAGAGAATTTCAACAATTTGGAGAGGGATTTGAAAAGTTTCAATGGGAATGGGAAGAATTGGGACAAAAATTGGAAAATTTTTAAGGGACTTTGAAAAAATTTCAACTGGAATTTTAGCCATTTTTTGACGTGAAATTGTAAACATGTTGAAGTGGATTTTGAAAATTCTAGAGAGAATTTTAAAAGCTTCAACAGAATTTCAACAATTTTGAGAGGGATTTGAAAAGTTTCAATGGGACTGGGAAGAATTGGGACAAAAATTGGAAAATTTTTAAGGGACTTTGAAAAAATTTCAACTGGAATTTTAGCCATTTTGTTACGTGAAATTGTAAACATGTGGCCATGGATTTTGAAAATTCTGGAGAGAATTTTAAAAGCTTCAAGAGAATTTCAACAATTTTGAGAGGGATTTGAAAAGTTTCAATGGGAATGGGAAGAATTGGGACAAAAATTGGAAAATTTTGAAGGGACTTTGAAAAAATTTCAGCTGGAATTTTAGCCATTTTTTGACGTGAAATTGTAAACATGTGGACATGGATTTTGAAAATTCTAGAGAGAATTTTAAAAGCTTCAAGAGAATTTCAACAATTTGGAGAGGGATTTGAAAAGTTTCAATGGGAATGGGAAGAATTGGGACAAAAATTGGAAAATTTTTAAGGGACTTTGAAAAAATTTCAACTGGAATTTTAGCCATTTTTTGACGTGAAATTGTAAACATGTGGCCATGGATTTTGAAAATTCTAGAGAGAATTTTAAAAGCTTCAAGAGAATTTCAACAATTTGGAGAGGGATTTGAAAAGTTTCAATGGGAATGGGAAGAATTGGGACAAAAATTGGAAAATTTTTAAGGGACTTTGAAAAAATTTCAACTGGAATTTTAGCCATTTTTTGACGTGAAATTGTAAACATGTGGACATGGATTTTGAAAATTCTAGAGAGAATTTTAAAAGCTTCAAGAGAATTTCAACAATTTTGAGAGGGATTTGAAAAGTTTCAATGGGAATGGGAAGAATTGGGACAAAAATTGGAAAATTTTGAAGGGACTTTGAAAAAATTTCAACTGGAATTTTAGCCATTTTTTTACATGAAATTGTAAACATGTGGCCATGGATTTTGAAAATTCTAGAGAGAATTTTAAAAGCTTCAAGAGAATTTCAACAATTTGGAGAGGGATTTGAAAAGTTTCAATGGGAATGGGAAGAATTGGGACAAAAATTGGAAAATTTTTAAGGGACTTTGAAAAAATTTCAACTGGAATTTTAGCAATTTTTTTATGTGAAATTGTAAACATGTGGCCATGGATTTTGAAAATTCTAGAGAGAATTTTAAAAGCTTCAAGAGAATTTCAACAATTTGGAGAGGGATTTGAAAAGTTTCAATGGGAATGGGAAGAATTGGGACAAAAATTGGAAAATTTTTAAGGGACTTTGAAAAAATTTCAACTGGAATTTTAGCCATTTTTTGACGTGAAATTGTAAACATGTGGACATGGATTTTGAAAATTCTAGAGAGAATTTTAAAAGCTTCAAGAGAATTTCAGCAATTTTGAGAGGGATTTGAAAAGTTTCAATGGGAATGGGAAGAATTGGGACAAAAATTGGAAAATTTTTAAGGGACTTTGAAAAAATTTCAACTGGAATTTTAGCCATTTTGTTACGTGAAATTGTAAACATGTGGCCATGGATTTTGAAAATTCTAGAGAGAATTTTAAAAGCTTCAAGAGAATTTCAACAATTTGGAGAGGGATTTGAAAAGTTTCAATGGGAATGGGAAGAATTGGGACAAAAATTGGAAAATTTTTAAGGGACTTTGAAAAAATTTCAACTGGAATTTTAGCCATTTTTTGACGTGAAATTGTAAACATGTGGACATGGATTTTGAAAATTCTAGAGAGAATTTTAAAAGCTTCAAGAGAATTTCAACAATTTGGAGAGGGATTTGAAAAGTTTCAATGGGAATGGGAAGAATTGGGACAAAAATTGGAAAATTTTTAAGGGACTTTGAAAAAATTTCAACTGGAATTTTAGCAATTTTTTTATGTGAAATTGTAAACATGTGGCCATGGATTTTGAAAATTCTAGAGAGAATTTTAAAAGCTTCAAGAGAATTTCAACAATTTTGAGAGGGATTTGAAAAGTTTCAATGGGAATGGGAAGAATTGGGACAAAAATTGGAAAATTTTTAAGGGACTTTGAAAAAATTTCAACTGGAATTTTAGCCATTTTTTGACGTGAAATTGTAAACATGTGGCCATGGATTTTGAAAATTCTAGAGAGAATTTTAAAAGCTTCAAGAGAATTTCAGCAATTTTGAGAGGGATTTGAAAAGTTTCAATGGGAATGGGAAGAATTGGGACAAAAATTGGAAAATTTTTAAGGGACTTTGAAAAAATTTCAACTGGAATTTTAGCCATTTTGTTACGTGAAATTGTAAACATGTGGCCATGGATTTTGAAAATTCTAGAGAGAATTTTAAAAGCTTCAAGAGAATTTCAACAATTTGGAGAGGGATTTGAAAAGTTTCAATGGGAATGGGAAGAATTGGGACAAAAATTGGAAAATTTTTAAGGGACTTTGAAAAAATTTCAACTGGAATTTTAGCAATTTTTTGACGTGAAATTGTAAACATGTGGCCATGGATTTTGAAAATTCTAGAGAGAATTTTAAAAGCTTCAACAGAATTTCAACAATTTTGAGAGGGATTTGAAAAGTTTCAATGGGAATGGGAAGAATTGGGACAAAAATTGGAAAATTTTTAAGGGACTTTGAAAAAATTTCAACTGGAATTTTAGCCATTTTTTGACGTGAAATTGTAAACATGTGGCCATGGATTTTGAAAATTCTAGAGAGAATTTTAAAAGCTTCAAGAGAATTTCAACAATTTGGAGAGGGATTTGAAAAGTTTCAATGGGAATGGGAAGAATTGGGACAAAAATTGGAAAATTTTTAAGGGACTTTGAAAAAATTTCAACTGGAATTTTAGTATTTTTTTTTACGTGAAATTGTAAACATGTGGCCATGGATTTTGAAAATTCTAGAGAGAATTTTAAAAGCTTCAAGAGAATTTCAACAATTTGGAGAGGGATTTGAAAAGTTTCAATGGGAATGGGAAGAATTGGGACAAAAATTGGAAAATTTTTAAGGGACTTTGAAAAAATTTCAACTGGAATTTTAGCCATTTTTTGACGTGAAATTGTAAACATGTGGCCATGGATTTTGAAAATTCTAGAGAGAATTTTAAAAGCTTCAAGAGAATTTCAACAATTTGGAGAGGGATTTGAAAAGTTTCAATGGGAATGGGAAGAATTGGGACAAAAATTGGAAAATTTTTAAGGGACTTTGAAAAAATTTCAACTGGAATTTTAGCCATTTTTTGACGTGAAATTGTAAACATGTTGAAGTGGATTTTGAAAATTCTAGAGAGAATTTTAAAAGCTTCAACAGAATTTCAACAATTTTGAGAGGGATTTGAAAAGTTTCAATGGGACTGGGAAGAATTGGGACAAAAATTGGAAAATTTTTAAGGGACTTTGAAAAAATTTCAACTGGAATTTTAGCCATTTTGTTACGTGAAATTGTAAACATGTGGCCATGGATTTTGAAAATTCTGGAGAGAATTTTAAAAGCTTCAAGAGAATTTCAACAATTTTGAGAGGGATTTGAAAAGTTTCAATGGGAATGGGAAGAATTGGGACAAAAATTGGAAAATTTTGAAGGGACTTTGAAAAAATTTCACAGCTGGAATTTTAGCCATTTTTTGACGTGAAATTGTAAACATGTGGACATGGATTTTGAAAATTCTAGAGAGAATTTTAAAAGCTTCAAGAGAATTTCAACAATTTGGAGAGGGATTTGAAAAGTTTCAATGGGAATGGGAAGAATTGGGACAAAATTGGAAAATTTTTAAGGGACTTTGAAAAATTTCAACTGGAATTTTAGCCATTTTTTGACGTGAAATTGTAAACATGTGGCCATGGATTTTGAAAATTCTAGAGAGAATTTTAAAAGCTTCAAGAGAATTTCAACAATTTGGAGAGGGATTTGAAAAGTTTCAATGGGAATGGGAAGAATTGGGACAAAAATTGGAAAATTTTTAAGGGACTTTGAAAAAATTTCAACTGGAATTTTAGCCATTTTTTGACGTGAAATTGTAAACATGTGGACATGGATTTTGAAAATTCTAGAGAGAATTTTAAAAGCTTCAAGAGAATTTCAACAATTTTGAGAGGGATTTGAAAAGTTTCAATGGGAATGGGAAGAATTGGGACAAAAATTGGAAAATTTTGAAGGGACTTTGAAAAAATTTCAACTGGAATTTTAGCCATTTTTTTACATGAAATTGTAAACATGTGGCCATGGATTTTGAAAATTCTAGAGAGAATTTTAAAAGCTTCAAGAGAATTTCAACAATTTGGAGAGGGATTTGAAAAGTTTCAATGGGAATGGGAAGAATTGGGACAAAAATTGGAAAATTTTTAAGGGACTTTGAAAAAATTTCAACTGGAATTTTAGCAATTTTTTTATGTGAAATTGTAAACATGTGGACATGGATTTTGAAAATTCTAGAGAGAATTTTAAAAGCTTCAAGAGAATTTCAACAATTTGGAGAGGGATTTGAAAAGTTTCAATGGGAATGGGAAGAATTGGGACAAAAATTGGAAAATTTTTAAGGGACTTTGAAAAAATTTCAGCTGGAATTTTAGCCATTTTTTGACGTGAAATTGTAAACATGTGGACATGGATTTTGAAAATTCTAGAGAGAATTTTAAAAGCTTCAAGAGAATTTCAACAATTTGGAGAGGGATTTGAAAGTTTCAATGGGAATGGGAAGAATTGGGACAAAAATTGGAAAATTTTTAAGGGACTTTGAAAAAATTTCAACTGGAATTTTAGCAATTTTTTTATGTGAAATTGTAAACATGTGGCCATGGATTTTGAAAATTCTAGAGAGAATTTTAAAAGCTTCAAGAGAATTTCAACAATTTGGAGAGGGATTTGAAAAGTTTCAATGGGAATGGGAAGAATTGGGACAAAAATTGGAAAATTTTTAAGGGACTTTGAAAAAATTTCAACTGGAATTTTAGCAATTTTTTGACGTGAAATTGTAAACATGTGGACATGGATTTTGAAAATTCTAGAGAGAATTTTAAAAGCTTCAAGAGAATTTCAGCAATTTTGAGAGGGATTTGAAAAGTTTCAATGGGAATGGGAAGAATTGGGACAAAAATTGGAAAATTTTTAAGGGACTTTGAAAAAATTTCAACTGGAATTTTAGCCATTTTGTTACGTGAAATTGTAAACATGTGGCCATGGATTTTGAAAATTCTAGAGAGAATTTTAAAAGCTTCAAGAGAATTTCAACAATTTGGAGAGGGATTTGAAAAGTTTCAATGGGAATGGGAAGAATTGGGACAAAAATTGGAAAATTTTTAAGGGACTTTGAAAAAATTTCAACTGGAATTTTAGCAATTTTTTGTCGTGAAATTGTAAACATGTGGCCATGGATTTTGAAAATTCTAGAGAGAATTTTAAAAGCTTCAACAGAATTTCAACAATTTTGAGAGGGATTTGAAAAGTTTCAATGGGAATGGGAAGAATTGGGACAAAAATTGGAAAATTTTTAAGGGACTTTGAAAAAATTTCAACTGGAATTTTAGCAATTTTTTGACGTGAAATTGTAAACATGTGGCCATGGATTTTGAAAATTCTAGAGAGAATTTTAAAAGCTTCAAGAGAATTTCAACAATTTGGAGAGGGATTTGAAAAGTTTCAATGGGAATGGGAAGAATTGGGACAAAAATTGGAAAATTTTTAAGGGACTTTGAAAAAATTTCAACTGGAATTTTAGTATTTTTTTTTACGTGAAATTGTAAACATGTGGCCATGGATTTTGAAAATTCTAGAGAGAATTTTAAAAGCTTCAAGAGAATTTCAACAATTTGGAGAGGGATTTGAAAAGTTTCAATGGGAATGGGAAGAATTGGGACAAAAATTGGAAAATTTTTAAGGGACTTTGAAAAAATTTCAACTGGAATTTTAGCCATTTTTTGACGTGAAATTGTAAACATGTGGCCATGGATTTTGAAAATTCTAGAGAGAATTTTAAAAGCTTCAACAGAATTTCAACAATTTGGAGAGGGATTTGAAAAGTTTCAATGGGAATGGGAAGAATTGGGACAAAAATTGGAAAATTTTTAAGGGACTTTGAAAAAATTTCAACTGGAATTTTACCATTTTTTTTACGTGAAATTGTAAACATGTGGCCATGGATTTTGAAAATTCTAGAGAGAATTTTAAAAGCTTCAAGAGAATTTCAACAATTTTGAGAGGGATTTGAAAAGTTTCAATGGGAATGGGAAGAATTGGGACAAAAATTGGAAAATTTTTAAGGGACTTTGAAAAAATTTCAACTGGAATTTTAGCCATTTTTTGACGTGAAATTGTAAACATGTGGACATGGATTTTGAAAATTCTAGAGAGAATTTTAAAAGCTTCAACAGAATTTCAACAATTTTGAGAGGGATTTGAAAAGTTTCAATGGGAATGGGAAGAATTGGGACAAAAATTGGAAAATTTTTAAGGGACTTTGAAAAAATTTCAACTGGAATTTTAGCCAATTTTTGACGTGAAATTGTAAACATGTGGACATGGATTTTGAAAATTCTAGAGAGAATTTTAAAAGCTTCAACAGAATTTCAACAATTTTGAGAGGGATTTGAAAAGTTTCAATGGGAATGGGAAGAATTGGGACAAAAATTGGAAAATTTTTAAGGGACTTTGAAAAAATTTCAACTGGAATTTTAGCCATTTTTTGACGTGAAATTGTAAACATGTGGACATGGATTTTGAAAATTCTAGAGAGAATTTTAAAAGCTTCAACAGAATTTCAACAATTTTGAGAGGAATTTGAAAAGTTTCAATGGGAATGGGAAGAATTGGGACAAAAATTGGAAAATTTTTAAGGGCCTTTGAAAAAGTTTCAACTGGAATTTTACCATTTATTTACGTGAAATTGTAAACATGTGGCCATGGATTTTGAAAATTCTAGAGAGAATTTTAAAAGCTTCAACAGAATTTCAACAATTTTGAGAGGGATTTGAAAAGTTTCAATGGGAATGGGAAGAATTGGGACAAAAATTGGAAAATTTTTAAGGGACTTTGAAAAAATTTCAACTGGAATTTTAGCCATTTTGTTACGTGAAATTGTAAACATGTGGCCATGGATTTTGAAAATTCTAGAGAGAATTTTAAAAGCTTCAAGAGAATTTCAACAATTTGGAGAGGGATTTGAAAAGTTTCAATGGGAATGGGAAGAATTGGGACAAAAATTGGAAAATTTTTAAGGGACTTTGAAAAAATTTCAACTGGAATTTTAGCCATTTTTTGACGTGAAATTGTAAACATGTGGCCATGGATTTTGAAAATTCTAGAGAGAATTTTAAAAGCTTCAACAGAATTTCAACAATTTTGAGAGGGATTTGAAAAGTTTCAATGGGAATGGGAAGAATTGGGACAAAAATTGGAAAATTTTTAAGGGACTTTGAAAAAATTTCAACTGGAATTTTAGCCATTTTTTGACGTGAAATTGTAAACATGTGGCCATGGATTTTGAAAATTCTAGAGAGAATTTTAAAAGCTTCAAGAGAATTTCAACAATTTGGAGAGGGATTTGAAAAGTTTCAATGGGAATGGGAAGAATTGGGACAAAAATTGGAAAATTTTTAAGGGACTTTGAAAAAATTTCAACTGGAATTTTAGTATTTTTTTTTACGTGAAATTGTAAACATGTGGCCATGGATTTTGAAAATTCTAGAGAGAATTTTAAAAGCTTCAAGAGAATTTCAACAATTTGGAGAGGGATTTGAAAAGTTTCAATGGGAATGGGAAGAATTGGGACAAAAATTGGAAAATTTTTAAGGGACTTTGAAAAAATTTCAACTGGAATTTTAGCCATTTTTTGACGTGAAATTGTAAACATGTGGCCATGGATTTTGAAAATTCTAGAGAGAATTTTAAAAGCTTCAACAGAATTTCAACAATTTGGAGAGGGATTTGAAAAGTTTCAATGGGAATGGGAAGAATTGGGACAAAAATTGGAAAATTTTTAAGGGACTTTGAAAAAATTTCAACTGGAATTTTACCATTTTTTTTACGTGAAATTGTAAACATGTGGCCATGGATTTTGAAAATTCTAGAGAGAATTTTAAAAGCTTCAAGAGAATTTCAACAATTTGGAGAGGGATTTGAAAAGTTTCAATGGGAATGGGAAGAATTGGGACAAAAATTGGAAAATTTTTAAGGGACTTTGAAAAAATTTCAACTGGAATTTTAGCCATTTTTTGACGTGAAATTGTAAACATGTGGACATGGATTTTGAAAATTCTAGAGAGAATTTTAAAAGCTTCAACAGAATTTCAACAATTTTGAGAGGGATTTGAAAAGTTTCAATGGGAATGGGAAGAATTGGGACAAAAATTGGAAAATTTTTAAGGGACTTTGAAAAAATTTCAACTGGAATTTTAGCCATTTTGTTACGTGAAATTGTAAACATGTGGACATGGATTTTGAAAATTCTAGAGAGAATTTTAAAAGCTTCAACAGAATTTCAACAATTTGGAGAGGGATTTGAAAAGTTTCAATGGGAATGGGAAGAATTGGGACAAAAATTGGAAAATTTTTAAGGGCCTTTGAAAAAGTTTCAACTGGAATTTTACCATTTATTTACGTGAAATTGTAAACATGTGGCCATGGATTTTGAAAATTCTAGAGAGAATTTTAAAAGCTTCAACAGAATTTCAACAATTTTGAGAGGGATTTGAAAAGTTTCAATGGGAATGGGAAGAATTGGGACAAAAATTGGAAAATTTTTAAGGGACTTTGAAAAATTTCAACTGGAATTTTAGCCATTTTGTTACGTGAAATTGTAAACATGTGGCCATGGATTTTGAAAATTCTAGAGAGAATTTTAAAAGCTTCAAGAGAATTTCAACAATTTGGAGAGGGATTTGAAAAGTTTCAATGGGAATGGGAAGAATTGGGACAAAAATTGGAAAATTTTTAAGGGACTTTGAAAAAATTTCAACTGGAATTTTAGCCATTTTTTGACGTGAAATTGTAAACATGTGGCCATGGATTTTGAAAATTCTAGAGAGAATTTTAAAAGCTTCAACAGAATTTCAACAATTTGGAGAGGGATTTGAAAAGTTTCAATGGGAATGGGAAGAATTGGGACAAAAATTGGAAAATTTTTAAGGGCCTTTGAAAAATTTCAACTGGAATTTTACCATTTTTTTTACGTGAAATTGTAAACATGTGGCCATGGATTTTGAAAATTCTAGAGAGAATTTTAAAAGCTTTAACAGAATTTCAACAATTTTGAGAGGGATTTGAAAAGTTTCAATGGGAATGGGAAGAATTGGGACAAAAATTGGAAAATTTTTAAGGGACTTTGAAAAAATTTCAACTGGAATTTTAGCAATTTTTTGTCGTGAAATTGTAAACATGTGGACATGGATTTTGAAAATTCTAGAGAGAATTTTAAAAGCTTCAAGAGAATTTCAACAATTTGGAGAGGGATTTGAAAAGTTTCAATGGGAATGGGAAGAATTGGGACAAAAATTGGAAAATTTTTAAGGGACTTTGAAAAAATTTCAACTGGAATTTTAGCCATTTTTTGACGTGAAATTGTAAACATGTGGCCATGGATTTTGAAAATTCTAGAGAGAATTTTAAAAGCTTCAAGAGAATTTCAACAATTTGGAGAGGGATTTGAAAAGTTTCAATGGGAATGGGAAGAATTGGGACAAAAATTGGAAAATTTTTAAGGGACTTTGAAAAAATTTCAACTGGAATTTTAGCCATTTTGTTACGTGAAATTGTAAACATGTGGCCATGGATTTTGAAAATTCTAGAGAGAATTTTAAAAGCTTCAAGAGAATTTCAACAATTTGGAGAGGGATTTGAAAAGTTTCAATGGGAATGGGAAGAATTGGGACAAAAATTGGAAAACTTTTAAGGGACTTTGAAAAAATTTCAACTGGAATTTTAGCCATTTTTTGACGTGAAATTGTAAACATGTGGCCAGGGATTTTGAAAATTCTAGAGAGAATTTTAAAAGCTTCAACAGAATTTCAACAATTTGGAGAGGGATTTGAAAAGTTTCAATGGGAATGGGAAGAATTGGGACAAAAATTGGAAAATTTTTAAGGGCCTTTGAAAAAATTTCAACTGGAATTTTACCATTTTTTTTACGTGAAATTGTAAACATGTGGCCATGGATTTTGAAAATTCTAGAGAGAATTTTAAAAGCTTTAACAGAATTTCAACAATTTTGAGAGGGATTTGAAAAGTTTCAATGGGAATGGGAAGAATTGGGACAAAAATTGGAAAATTTTTAAGGGACTTTGAAAAAATTTCAACTGGAATTTTAGCAATTTTTTTTACGTGAAATTGTAAACATGTGGCCATGGATTTTGAAAATTCTAGAGAGAATTTTAAAAGCTTCAAGAGAATTTCAACAATTTGGAGAGGGATTTGAAAAGTTTCAATGGGAATGGGAAGAATTGGGACAAAAATTGGAAAATTTTTAAGGGACTTTGAAAAAATTTCAACTGGAATTTTAGCCATTTTTTGACGTGAAATTGTAAACATGTGGCCATGGATTTTGAAAATTCTAGAGAGAATTTTAAAAGCTTCAAGAGAATTTCAACAATTTGGAGAGGGATTTGAAAAGTTTCAATGGGAATGGGAAGAATTGGGACAAAAATTGGAAAATTTTTAAGGGACTTTGAAAAAATTTCAACTGGAATTTTAGCCAATTTTTGACGTGAAATTGTAAACATGTGGACATGGATTTTGAAAATTCTAGAGAGAATTTTAAAAGCTTCAAGAGAATTTCAACAATTTGGAGAGGGATTTGAAAAGTTTCAATGGGAATGGGAAGAATTGGGACAAAAATTGGAAAATTTTTAAGGGACTTTGAAAAAATTTCAACTGGAATTTTAGCCATTTTTTGACGTGAAATTGTAAACATGTGGCCAGGGATTTTGAAAATTCTAGAGAGAATTTTAAAAGCTTCAACAGAATTTCAACAATTTGGAGAGGGATTTGAAAAGTTTCAATGGGAATGGGAAGAATTGGGACAAAAATTGGAAAATTTTTAAGGGCCTTTGAAAAAATTTCAACTGGAATTTTACCATTTTTTTTACGTGAAATTGTAAACATGTGGCCATGGATTTTGAAAATTCTAGAGAGAATTTTAAAAGCTTTAACAGAATTTCAACAATTTTGAGAGGGATTTGAAAAGTTTCAATGGGAATGGGAAGAATTGGGACAAAAATTGGAAAATTTTTAAGGGACTTTGAAAAAATTTCAACTGGAATTTTAGCAATTTTTTGACGTGAAATTGTAAACATGTGGACATGGATTTTGAAAATTCTAGAGAGAATTTTAAAAGCTTCAACAGAATTTCAACAATTTTGAGAGGGATTTGAAAAGGTTCAATGGGAATGGGAAGAATTGGGACAAAAATTGGAAAATTTTTAAGGGACTTTGAAAAAATCTCAACTGGAATTTTAGCCATTTTTTGACGTGAAATTGTAAACATGTGGCCATGGATTTTGAAAATTCTAGAGAGAATTTTAAAAGCTTCAAGAGAATTTCAACAATTTGGAGAGGGATTTGAAAAGTTTCAATGGGAATGGGAAGAATTGGGACAAAAATTGGAAAATTTTTAAGGGACTTTGAAAACATTTCAACTGGAATTTTAGCCAATTTTTGACGTGAAATTGTAAACATGTGGACATGGATTTTGAAAATTCTAGAGAGAATTTTAAAAGCTTCAAGAGAATTTCAACAATTTTGAGAGGGATTTGAAAAGTTTCAATGGGAATGGGAAGAATTGGGACAAAAATTGGAAAATTTTTAAGGGACTTTGAAAAAATTTCAACTGGAATTTTAGCCATTTTTTGACGTGAAATTGTAAACATGTGGACATGGATTTTGAAAATTCTAGAGAGAATTTTAAAAGCTTCAACAGAATTTCAACAATTTTGAGAGGAATTTGAAAAGTTTCAATGGGAATGGGAAGAATTGGGACAAAAATTGGAAAATTTTTAAGGGCCTTTGAAAAAGTTTCAACTGGAATTTTACCATTTTTTTTACGTGAAATTGTAAACATGTGGCCATGGATTTTGAAAATTCTAGAGAGAATTTTAAAAGCTTCAACAGAATTTCAACAATTTTGAGAGGGATTTGAAAAGTTTCAATGGGAATGGGAAGAATTGGGACAAAAATTGGAAAATTTTTAAGGGACTTTGAAAAAATTTCAACTGGAATTTTAGCCATTTTGTTACATGAAATTGTAAACATGTGGACATGGATTTTGAAAATTCTAGAGAGAATTTTAAAAGCTTCAACAGAATTTCAACAATTTGGAGAGGGATTTGAAAAGTTTCAATGGGAATGGGAAGAATTGGGACAAAAATTGGAAAATTTTTAAGGGACTTTGAAAAAATTTCAACTGGAATTTTAGTATTTTTTTTTACGTGAAATTGTAAACATGTGGCCATGGATTTTGAAAATTCTAGAGAGAATTTTAAAAGCTTCAAGAGAATTTCAACAATTTGGAGAGGGATTTGAAAGTTTCAATGGGAATGGGAAGAATTGGGACAAAAATTGGAAAATTTTTAAGGGACTTTGAAAAAATTTCAACTGGAATTTTAGCCATTTTTTGACGTGAAATTGTAAACATGTGGCCATGGATTTTGAAAATTCTAGAGAGAATTTTAAAAGCTTCAACAGAATTTCAACAATTTGGAGAGGGATTTGAAAAGTTTCAATGGGAATGGGAAGAATTGGGACAAAAATTGGAAAATTTTTAAGGGACTTTGAAAAAATTTCAGCTGGAATTTTAGCAATTTTTTGACGTGAAATTGTAAACATGTGGCCATGGATTTTGAAAATTCTAGAGAGAATTTTAAAAGCTTCAAGAGAATTTCAACAATTTGGAGAGGGATTTGAAAAGTTTCAATGGGAATGGGAAGAATTGGGACAAAAATTGGAAAATTTTTAAGGGACTTTGAAAAAATTTCAACTGGAATTTTAGCCATTTTTTGACGTGAAATTGTAAACATGTGGCCATGGATTTTGAAAATTCTAGAGAGAATTTTAAAAGCTTCAACAGAATTTCAACAATTTGGAGAGGGATTTGAAAAGTTTCAATGGGAATGGGAAGAATTGGGACAAAAATTGGAAAATTTTTAAGGGCCTCTGAAAAAATTTCAACTGGAATTTTACCATTTTTTTTTACGTGAAATTGTAAACATGTGGCCATGGATTTTTAAAATTCTAGAGAGAATTTTAAAAGCTTTAACAGAATTTCAACAATTTGGAGAGGGATTTGAAAAGTTTCAAAGGGAATGGGAAGAATTGGGACAAAAATTGGAAAATTTTTAAGGGACTTTGAAAAAATTTCAACTGGAATTTTAGCAATTTTTTGACGTGAAATTGTAAACATGTGGACATGGATTTTGAAAATTCTAGAGAGAATTTTAAAAGCTTCAACAGAATTTCAACAATTTGGAGAGGGATTTGAAAAGTTTCAATGGGAATGGGAAGAATTGGGACAAAAATTGGAAAATTTTTAAGGGACTTTGAAAAATTTCAACTGGAATTTTAGCCATTTTTTGACGTGAAATTGTAAACATGTGGACATGGATTTTGAAAATTCTAGAGAGAATTTTAAAAGCTTCAACAGAATTTCAACAATTTGGAGAGGGATTTGAAAAGTTTCAATGGGAATGGGAAGAATTGGGACAAAAATTGGAAAATTTTTGAAGGGACTTTGAAAAAATTTCAACTGGAATTTTATCCATTTTTTACATGAAATTGTAAACATGTGGCCATGGATTTTGAAAATTCTAGAGAGAATTTTAAAAGCTTCAACAGAATTTCAACAATTTTGAGAGGGATTTGAAAAGTTTCAATGGGAATGGGAAGAATTGGGACAAAAATTGGAAAATTTTGAAGGGACTTTGAAAAAATTTCAACTGGAATTTTAGCCATTTTTTGACGTGAAATTGTAAACATGTGGACATGGATTTTGAAAATTCTAGAGAGAATTTTAAAAGCTTCAAGAGAATTTCAACAATTTTGAGAGGGATTTGAAAAGTTTCAATGGGAATGGGAAGAATTGGGACAAAAATTGGAAAATTTTTAAGGGACTTTGAAAAAATTTCAACTGGAATTTTAGCAATTTTTTTATGTGAAATTGTAAACATGTGGCCATGGATTTTGAAAATTCTAGAGAGAATTTTAAAAGCTTCAAGAGAATTTCAACAATTTGGAGAGGGATTTGAAAAGTTTCAATGGGAATGGGAAGAATTGGGACAAAAATTGGAAAATTTTGAAGGGACTTTGAAAAAATTTCAACTGGAATTTTAGCAATTTTTTGACGTGAAATTGTAAACATGTGGACATGGATTTTGAAAATTCTAGAGAGAATTTTAAAAGCTTCAAGAGAATTTCAGCAATTTTGAGAGGGATTTGAAAAGTTTCAATGGGAATGGGAAGAATTGGGACAAAAATTGGAAAATTTTTAAGGGACTTTGAAAAAATTTCAACTGGAATTTTAGCCATTTTGTTACGTGAAATTGTAAACATGTGGCCATGGATTTTGAAAATTCTAGAGAGAATTTTAAAAGCTTCAAGAGAATTTCAACAATTTGGAGAGGGATTTGAAAAGTTTCAATGGGAATGGGAAGAATTGGGACAAAAATTGGAAAATTTTTAAGGGACTTGAAAAAATTTCAACTGGAATTTTAGCAATTTTTTGACGTGAAATTGTAAACATGTGGCCATGGATTTTGAAAATTCTAGAGAGAATTTTAAAAGCTTCAACAGAATTTCAACAATTTTGAGAGGGATTTGAAAAGTTTCAATGGGAATGGGAAGAATTGGGACAAAAATTGGAAAATTTTTAAGGGACTTTGAAAAAATTTCAACTGGAATTTTAGCCATTTTGTTACGTGAAATTGTAAACATGTGGACATGGATTTTGAAAATTCTAGAGAGAATTTTAAAAGCTTCAACAGAATTTCAACAATTTGGAGAGGGATTTGAAAAGTTTCAATGGGAATGGGAAGAATTGGGACAAAAATTGGAAAATTTTTAAGGGACTTTGAAAAAATTTCAACTGGAATTTTAGTATTTTTTTTTACGTGAAATTGTAAACATGTGGCCATGGATTTTGAAAATTCTAGAGAGAATTTTAAAAGCTTCAAGAGAATTTCAACAATTTGGAGAGGGATTTGAAAAGTTTCAATGGGAATGGGAAGAATTGGGACAAAAATTGGAAAATTTTTAAGGGACTTTGAAAAAATTTCAACTGGAATTTTAGCCATTTTTTGACGTGAAATTGTAAACATGTGGCCATGGATTTTGAAAATTCTAGAGAGAATTTTAAAAGCTTCAAGAGAATTTCAACAATTTTGAGAGGGATTTGAAAAGTTTCAAAGGGAATGGGAAGAATTGGGACAAAAATTGGAAAATTTTTAAGGGACTTTGAAAAAATTTCAACTGGAATTTTAGCCATTTTTTGACGTGAAATTGTAAACATGTGGCCATGGATTTTGAAAATTCTAGAGAGAATTTTAAAAGCTTCAACAGAATTTCAACAATTTGGAGAGGGATTTGAAAAGTTTCAATGGGAATGGGAAGAATTGGGACAAAAATTGGAAAATTTTAAGGGCCTTTGAAAAAATTTCAACTGGAATTTTACCATTTTTTTTACGTGAAATTGTAAACATGTGGCCATGGATTTTGAAAATTCTAGAGAGAATTTTAAAAGCTTTAACAGAATTTCAACAATTTTGAGAGGGATTTGAAAAGTTTCAATGGGAATGGGAAGAATTGGGACAAAAATTGGAAAATTTTTAAGGGACTTTGAAAAAATTTCAACTGGAATTTTAGCAATTTTTTGACGTGAAATTGTAAACATGTGGCCATGGATTTTGAAAATTCTAGAGAGAATTTTAAAAGCTTCAACAGAATTTCAACAATTTTGAGAGGGATTTGAAAAGTTTCAATGGGAATGGGAAGAATTGGGACAAAAATTGGAAAATTTTTAAGGGACTTTGAAAAAATTTCAACTGGAATTTTAGTATTTTTTTTTACGTGAAATTGTAAACATGTGGCCATGGATTTTGAAAATTCTAGAGAGAATTTTAAAAGCTTCAAGAGAATTTCAACAATTTGGAGAGGGATTTGAAAAGTTTCAATGGGAATGGGAAGAATTGGGACAAAAATTGGAAAATTTTTAAGGGACTTTGAAAAATTTCAACTGGAATTTTAGCCATTTTTTGACGTGAAATTGTAAACATGTGGCCATGGATTTTGAAAATTCTAGAGAGAATTTTAAAAGCTTCAAGAGAATTTCAACAATTTGGAGAGGGATTTGAAAGTTTCAATGGGAATGGGAAGAATTGGGACAAAAATTGGAAAATTTTTAAGGGACTTTGAAAAAATTTCAACTGGAATTTTAGCCATTTTTTGACGTGAAATTGTAAACATGTGGCCAGGGATTTTGAAAATTCTAGAGAGAATTTTAAAAGCTTCAAGAGAATTTCAACAATTTTGAGAGGGATTTGAAAAGTTTCAATGGGAATGGGAAGAATTGGGACAAAAATTGGAAAATTTTTAAGGGCCTTTGAAAAAATTTCAACTGGAATTTTACCATTTTTATACGTGAAATTGTAAACATGTGGCCATGGATTTTGAAAATTCTAGAGAGAATTTTAAAAGCTTCAAGAGAATTTCAACAATTTTGAGAGGGATTTGAAAAGTTTGAATGGGAATGGGAAGAATTGGGACAAAAATTGGAAAATTTTTAAGGGACTTTGAAAAAATTTCAACTGGAATTTTAGCCATTTTTTGACGTGAAATTGTAAACATGTGGCCATGGATTTTGAAAATTCTAGAGAGAATTTTAAAAGCTTCAACAGAATTTCAACAATTTTGAGAGGGATTTGAAAAGGTTCAATGGGAATGGGAAGAATTGGGACAAAAATTGGAAAATTTTTAAGGGACTTTGAAAAAATCTCAACTGGAATTTTAGCCATTTTTTGACGTGAAATTGTAAACATGTGGCCATGGATTTTGAAAATTCTAGAGAGAATTTTAAAAGCTTCAAGAGAATTTCAACAATTTGGAGAGGGATTTGAAAAGTTTCAATGGGAATGGGAAGAATTGGGACAAAAATTGGAAAATTTTTAAGGGACTTTGAAAAAATTTCAACTGGAATTTTAGCCAATTTTTGACGTGAAATTGTAAACATGTGGACATGGATTTTGAAAATTCTAGAGAGAATTTTAAAAGCTTCAAGAGAATTTCAACAATTTTGAGAGGGATTTGAAAAGTTTCAATGGGAATGGGAAGAATTGGGACAAAAATTGGAAAATTTTTAAGGGACTTTGAAAAAATTTCAACTGGAATTTTAGCCATTTTTTGACGTGAAATTGTAAACATGTGGACATGGATTTTGAAAATTCTAGAGAGAATTTTAAAAGCTTCAACAGAATTTCAACAATTTGGAGAGGGATTTGAAAAGTTTCAATGGGAATGGGAAGAATTGGGACAAAAATTGGAAAATTTTTAAGGGCCTTTGAAAAAGTTTCAACTGGAATTTTACCATTTTTTTTACGTGAAATTGTAAACATGTGGCCATGGATTTTGAAAATTCTAGAGAGAATTTTAAAAGCTTCAACAGAATTTCAACAATTTTGAGAGGGATTTGAAAAGTTTCAATGGGAATGGGAAGAATTGGGACAAAAATTGGAAAATTTTGAAGGGACTTTGAAAAAATTTCAACTGGAATTTTAGCCATTTTGTTACGTGAAATTGTAAACATGTGGACATGGATTTTGAAAATTCTAGAGAGAATTTTAAAAGCTTCAACAGAATTTCAACAATTTGGAGAGGGATTTGAAAAGTTTCAATGGGAATGGGAAGAATTGGGACAAAAATTGGAAAATTTTTAAGGGACTTTGAAAAAATTTCAACTGGAATTTTAGTATTTTTTTTTACGTGAAATTGTAAACATGTGGCCATGGATTTTGAAAATTCTAGAGAGAATTTTAAAAGCTTCAAGAGAATTTCAACAATTTGGAGAGGGATTTGAAAAGTTTCAATGGGAATGGGAAGAATTGGGACAAAAATTGGAAAATTTTTAAGGGACTTTGAAAAAATTTCAACTGGAATTTTAGCCATTTTTTGACGTGAAATTGTAAACATGTGGCCATGGATTTTGAAAATTCTAGAGAGAATTTTAAAAGCTTCAACAGAATTTCAACAATTTGGAGAGGGATTTGAAAAGTTTCAATGGGAATGGGAAGAATTGGGACAAAAATTGGAAAATTTTTAAGGGCCTTTGAAAAAATTTCAACTGGAATTTTACCATTTTTTTTACGTGAAATTGTAAACATGTGGCCATGGATTTTGAAAATTCTAGAGAGAATTTTAAAAGCTTTAACAGAATTTCAACAATTTGGAGAGGGATTTGAAAAGTTTCAATGGGAATGGGAAGAATTGGGACAAAAATTGGAAAATTTTTAAGGGACTTTGAAAAAATTTCAACTGGAATTTTAGCCATTTTTTGACGTGAAATTGTAAACATGTTGAAGTGGATTTTGAAAATTCTAGAGAGAATTTTAAAAGCTTCAAGAGAATTTCAACAATTTTGAGAGGGATTTGAAAAGTTTCAATGGGAATGGGAAGAATTGGGACAAAAATTGGAAAATTTTTAAGGGACTTTGAAAAAATTTCAACTGGAATTTTAGCCATTTTTTGACGTGAAATTGTAAACATGTGGACATGGATTTTGAAAATTCTAGAGAGAATTTAAAAGCTTCAACAGAATTTCAACAATTTGGAGAGGGATTTGAAAAGTTTCAATGGGAATGGGAAGAATTGGGACAAAAATTGGAAAATTTTGAAGGGACTTTGAAAAAATTTCAACTGGAATTTTAGCCATTTTTTACATGAAATTGTAAACATGTGGCCATGGATTTTGAAAATTCTAGAGAGAATTTTAAAAGCTTCAACAGAATTTCAACAATTTGGAGAGGGATTTGAAAAGTTTCAATGGGAATGGGAAGAATTGGGACAAAAATTGGAAAATTTTTAAGGGACTTTGAAAAAATTTCAACTGGAATTTTAGCAATTTTTTTATGTGAAATTGTAAACATGTGGACATGGATTTTGAAAATTCTAGAGAGAATTTTAAAAGCTTCAACAGAATTTCAACAATTTTGAGAGGGATTTGAAAAGTTTCAATGGGAATGGGAAGAATTGGGACAAAAATTGGAAAATTTTTAAGGGACTTTGAAAAAATTTCAACTGGAATTTTGCAATTTTTTTATGTGAAATTGTAAACATGTGGCCATGGATTTTGAAAATTCTAGAGAGAATTTTAAAAGCTTCAAGAGAATTTCAACAATTTTGAGAGGGATTTGAAAAGTTTCAATGGGAATGGGAAGAATTGGGACAAAAATTGGAAAATTTTTAAGGGACTTTGAAAAAATTTCAACTGGAATTTTAGCCATTTTTTTATGTGAAATTGTAAACATGTGGCCATGGATTTTGAAAATTCTAGAGAGAATTTTAAAAGCTTCAAGAGAATTTCAACAATTTGGAGAGGGATTTGAAAAGTTTCAATGGGAATGGGAAGAATTGGGACAAAAATTGGAAAATTTTTAAGGGACTTTGAAAAAATTTCAACTGGAATTTTAGCAATTTTTTGACGTGAAATTGTAAACATGTGGACATGGATTTTGAAAATTCTAGAGAGAATTTTAAAAGCTTCAAGAGAATTTCAGCAATTTTGAGAGGGATTTGAAAAGTTTCAATGGGAATGGGAAGAATTGGGACAAAAATTGGAAAATTTTTAAGGGACTTTGAAAAAATTTCAACTGGAATTTTAGCCATTTTGTTACGTGAAATTGTAAACATGTGGCCATGGATTTTGAAAATTCTAGAGAGAATTTTAAAAGCTTCAAGAGAATTTCAACAATTTGGAGAGGGATTTGAAAAGTTTCAATGGGAATGGGAAGAATTGGGACAAAAATTGGAAAATTTTTAAGGGACTTTGAAAAAATTTCAACTGGAATTTTAGCCATTTTTTGACGTGAAATTGTAAACATGTGGCCATGGATTTTGAAAATTCTAGAGAGAATTTTAAAAGCTTCAAGAGAATTTCAACAATTTTGAGAGGGATTTGAAAAGTTTCAATGGGAATGGGAAGAATTGGGACAAAAATTGGAAAATTTTTAAGGGACTTTGAAAAAATTTCAACTGGAATTTTAGCCATTTTTTGACGTGAAATTGTAAACATGTGGACATGGATTTTGAAAATTCTAGAGAGAATTTTAAAAGCTTCAACAGAATTTCAACAATTTGGAGAGGGATTTGAAAAGTTTCAATGGGAATGGGAAGAATTGGGACAAAAATTGGAAAATTTTTAAGGGCCATTGAAAAAGTTTCAACTGGAATTTTACATTTTTTTTACGTGAAATTGTAAACATGTGGCCATGGATTTTGAAAATTCTAGAGAGAATTTTAAAAGCTTCAACAGAATTTCAACAATTTTGAGAGGGATTTGAAAAGTTTCAATGGGAATGGGAAGAATTGGGACAAAAATTGGAAAATTTTTAAGGGACTTTGAAAAAATTTCAACTGGAATTTTAGCCATTTTGTTACGTGAAATTGTAAACATGTGGACATGGATTTTGAAAATTCTAGAGAGAATTTTAAAAGCTTCAACAGAATTTCAACAATTTGGAGAGGGATTTGAAAAGTTTCAATGGGAATGGGAAGAATTGGGACAAAAATTGGAAAATTTTTAAGGGACTTTGAAAAAATTTCAACTGGAATTTTAGTATTTTTTTTTACGTGAAATTGTAAACATGTGGCCATGGATTTTGAAAATTCTAGAGAGAATTTTAAAAGCTTCAAGAGAATTTCAACAATTTGGAGAGGGATTTGAAAAGTTTCAATGGGAATGGGAAGAATTGGGACAAAAATTGGAAAATTTTTAAGGGACTTTGAAAAAATTTCAACTGGAATTTTAGCCATTTTTTGACGTGAAATTGTAAACATGTGGCCATGGATTTTGAAAATTCTAGAGAGAATTTTAAAAGCTTCAACAGAATTTCAACAATTTGGAGAGGGATTTGAAAAGTTTCAATGGGAATGGGAAGAATTGGGACAAAAATTGGAAAATTTTTAAGGGACTTTGAAAAAATTTCAACTGGAATTTTAGCCATTTTTTGACGTGAAATTGTAAACATGTGGCCATGGATTTTGAAAATTCTAGAGAGAATTTTAAAAGCTTCAAGAGAATTTCAACAATTTTGAGAGGGATTTGAAAAGTTTCAATGGGAATGGGAAGAATTGGGACAAAAATTGGAAAATTTTTAAGGGACTTTGAAAAAATTTCAACTGGAATTTTAGCCAATTTTTGACGTGAAATTGTAAACATGTGGACATGGATTTTGAAAATTCTAGAGAGAATTTTAAAAGCTTCAAGAGAATTTCAACAATTTTGAGAGGGATTTGAAAAGTTTCAATGGGAATGGGAAGAATTGGGACAAAAATTGGAAAATTTTTAAGGGCCTTTGAAAAAATTTCAACTGGAATTTTACCATTTTTTTTATGTGAAATTGTAAACATGTGGCCATGGATTTTGAAAATTCTAGAGAGAATTTTAAAAGCTTTAACAGAATTTCAACAATTTGGAGAGGGATTTGAAAAGTTTCAATGGGAATGGGAAGAATTGGGACAAAAATTGGAAAATTTTTAAGGGACTTTGAAAAAATTTCAACTGGAATTTTAGCCATTTTTTGACGTGAAATTGTAAACATGTTGAAGTGGATTTTGAAAATTCTAGAGAGAATTTTAAAAGCTTCAAGAGAATTTCAACAATTTTGAGAGGGATTTGAAAAGTTTCAATGGGAATGGGAAGAATTGGGACAAAAATTGGAAAATTTTTAAGGGACTTTGAAAAAATTTCAACTGGAATTTTAGCCATTTTTTGACGTGAAATTGTAAACATGTGCCCATGGATTTTGAAAATTCTAGAGAGAATTTTAAAAGCTTCAACAGAATTTCAACAATTTGGAGAGGGATTTGAAAAGTTTCAATGGGAATGGGAAGAATTGGGACAAAAATTGGAAAATTTTGAAGGGACTTTGAAAAAATTTCAACTGGAATTTTAGCCATTTTTTTACATGAAATTGTAAACATGTGGCCATGGATTTTGAAAATTCTAGAGAGAATTTTAAAAGCTTCAACAGAATTTCAACAATTTGGAGAGGGATTTGAAAAGTTTCAATGGGAATGGGAAGAATTGGGACAAAAATTGGAAAATTTTTAAGGGACTTTGAAAAAATTTCAACTGGAATTTTAGCAATTTTTTTATGTGAAATTGTAAACATGTGGACATGGATTTTGAAAATTCTAGAGAGAATTTTAAAAGCTTCAACAGAATTTCAACAATTTTGAGAGGGATTTGAAAAGTTTCAATGGGAATGGGAAGAATTGGGACAAAAATTGGAAAATTTTTAAGGGACTTTGAAAAAATTTCAACTGGAATTTTGCAATTTTTTTATGTGAAATTGTAAACATGTGGCCATGGATTTTGAAAATTCTAGAGAGAATTTTAAAAGCTTCAAGAGAATTTCAACAATTTTGAGAGGGATTTGAAAAGTTTCAATGGGAATGGGAAGAATTGGGACAAAAATTGGAAAATTTTTAAGGGACTTTGAAAAAATTTCAACTGGAATTTTAGCCATTTTTTTATGTGAAATTGTAAACATGTGGCCATGGATTTTGAAAATTCTAGAGAGAATTTTAAAAGCTTCAAGAGAATTTCAACAATTTGGAGAGGGATTTGAAAAGTTTCAATGGGAATGGGAAGAATTGGGACAAAAATTGGAAAATTTTTAAGGGACTTTGAAAAAATTTCAACTGGAATTTTAGCAATTTTTTGACGTGAAATTGTAAACATGTGGACATGGATTTTGAAAATTCTAGAGAGAATTTTAAAAGCTTCAAGAGAATTTCAGCAATTTTGAGAGGGATTTGAAAAGTTTCAATGGGAATGGGAAGAATTGGGACAAAAATTGGAAAATTTTTAAGGGACTTTGAAAAAATTTCAACTGGAATTTTAGCCATTTTGTTACGTGAAATTGTAAACATGTGGCCATGGATTTTGAAAATTCTAGAGAGAATTTTAAAAGCTTCAAGAGAATTTCAACAATTTGGAGAGGGATTTGAAAAGTTTCAATGGGAATGGGAAGAATTGGGACAAAAATTGGAAAATTTTTAAGGGACTTTGAAAAAATTTCAACTGGAATTTTAGCCATTTTTTGACGTGAAATTGTAAACATGTGGACATGGATTTTGAAAATTCTAGAGAGAATTTTAAAAGCTTCAACAGAATTTCAACCATTTTGAGAGGGATTTGAAAAGTTTCAATGGGAATGGGAAGAATTGGGACAAAAATTGGAAAATTTTTAAGGGACTTTGAAAAAATTTCAACTGGAATTTTAGCCATTTTTTGACGTGAAATTGTAAACATGTGGACATGGATTTTGAAAATTCTAGAGAGAATTTTAAAAGCTTCAAGAGAATTTCAACAATTTGGAGAGGGATTTGAAAAGTTTCAATGGGAATGGGAAGAATTGGGACAAAAATTGGAAAATTTTTAAGGGACTTTGAAAAAATTTCAACTGGAATTTTGCAATTTTTTTATGTGAAATTGTAAACATGTGGCCATGGATTTTGAAAATTCTAGAGAGAATTTTAAAAGCTTCAAGAGAATTTCAACAATTTTGAGAGGGATTTGAAAAGTTTCAAAGGGAATGGGAAGAATTGGGACAAAAATTGGAAAATTTTTAAGGGACTTTGAAAAAATTTCAACTGGAATTTTAGCAATTTTTTGACGTGAAATTGTAAACATGTGGCCATGGATTTTGAAAATTCTAGAGAGAATTTTAAAAGCTTCAACAGAATTTCAACAATTTGGAGAGGGATTTGAAAAGTTTCAATGGGAATGGGAAGAATTGGGACAAAAATTGGAAAATTTTTAAGGGCCTTTGAAAAAATTTCAACTGGAATTTTACCATTTTTTTTACGTGAAATTGTAAACATGTGGCCATGGATTTTGAAAATTCTAGAGAGAATTTTAAAAGCTTTAACAGAATTTCAACAATTTTGAGAGGGATTTGAAAAGTTTCAATGGGAATGGGAAGAATTGGGACAAAAATTGGAAAATTTTTAAGGGACTTTGAAAAAATTTCAACTGGAATTTTAGCAATTTTTTGACGTGAAATTGTAAACATGTGGCCATGGATTTTGAAAATTCTAGAGAGAATTTTAAAAGCTTCAACAGAATTTCAACAATTTTGAGAGGGATTTGAAAAGTTTCAATGGGAATGGGAAGAATTGGGACAAAAATTGGAAAATTTTTAAGGGACTTTGAAAAAATTTCAACTGGAATTTTAGCCATTTTTTGACGTGAAATTGTAAACATGTGGACATGGATTTTGAAAATTCTAGAGAGAATTTTAAAAGCTTCAAGAGAATTTCAACAATTTGGAGAGGGATTTGAAAAGTTTCAATGGAATGGGAAGAATTGGGACAAAAATTGGAAAATTTTTAAGGGACTTTGAAAAAATTTCAACTGGAATTTTAGCCAATTTTTGACGTGAAATTGTAAACATGTGGACATGGATTTTGAAAATTCTAGAGAGAATTTTAAAAGCTTCAAGAGAATTTCAACAATTTTGAGAGGGATTTGAAAAGTTTCAATGGGAATGGGAAGAATTGGGACAAAAATTGGAAAATTTTTAAGGGACTTTGAAAAAAATTTCAACTGGAATTTTAGCCATTTTTTGACGTGAAATTGTAAACATGTGGACATGGATTTTGAAAATTCTAGAGAGAATTTTAAAAGCTTCAACAGAATTTCAACAATTTTGAGAGGGATTTGAAAAGTTTCAATGGGAATGGGAAGAATTGGGACAAAAATTGGAAAATTTTTAAGGGCCTTTGAAAAAGTTTCAACTGGAATTTTACCATTTTTTTTACGTGAAATTGTAAACATGTGGCCATGGATTTTGAAAATTCTAGAGAGAATTTTAAAAGCTTCAACAGAATTTCAACAATTTTGAGAGGGATTTGAAAAGTTTCAATGGGAATGGGAAGAATTGGGACAAAAATTGGAAAATTTTTAAGGGACTTTGAAAAAAATTTTCAACTGGAATTTTAGCCATTTTGTTACGTGAAATTGTAAACATGTGGCCATGGATTTTGAAAATTCTAGAGAGAATTTTAAAAGCTTCAAGAGAATTTCAACAATTTGGAGAGGGATTTGAAAAGTTTCAATGGGAATGGGAAGAATTGGGACAAAAATTGGAAAATTTTTAAGGGACTTTGAAAAAATTTCAACTGGAATTTTAGCCATTTTTTGACGTGAAATTGTAAACATGTGGCCATGGATTTTGAAAATTCTAGAGAGAATTTTAAAAGCTTCAACAGAATTTCAACAATTTTGAGAGGGATTTGAAAAGTTTTCAATGGGAATGGGAAGAATTGGGACAAAAATTGGAAAATTTTTAAGGGACTTTGAAAAAATTTCAGCTGGAATTTTAGCAATTTTTTGACGTGAAATTGTAAACATGTGGACATGGATTTTGAAAATTCTAGAGAGAATTTTAAAAGCTTCAACAGAATTTCAACAATTTTGAGAGGGATTTGAAAAGTTTCAATGGGAATGGGAAGAATTGGGACAAAAATTGGAAAATTTTTAAGGGCCTTTGAAAAAGTTTCAACTGGAATTTTACCATTTTTTTTACGTGAAATTGTAAACATGTGGCCATGGATTTTGAAAATTCTAGAGAGAATTTTAAAAGCTTCAACAGAATTTCAACAATTTTGAGAGGGATTTGAAAAGTTTCAATGGGAATGGGAAGAATTGGGACAAAAATTGGAAAATTTTTAAGGGACTTTGAAAAAATTTCAACTGGAATTTTAGCCATTTTGTTACGTGAAATTGTAAACATGTGGCCATGGATTTTGAAAATTCTAGAGAGAATTTTAAAAGCTTCAAGAGAATTTCAACAATTTGGAGAGGGATTTGAAAAGTTTCAATGGGAATGGGAAGAATTGGGACAAAAATTGGAAAATTTTTAAGGGACTTTGAAAAAATTTCAACTGGAATTTTAGCCATTTTTTGACGTGAAATTGTAAACATGTGGCCATGGATTTTGAAAATTCTAGAGAGAATTTTAAAAGCTTCAACAGAATTTCAACAATTTTGAGAGGGATTTGAAAAGTTTCAATGGGAATGGGAAGAATTGGGACAAAATTGGAAAATTTTTAAGGGACTTTGAAAAAATTTCAACTGGAATTTTAGCCATTTTTTGACGTGAAATTGTAAACATGTGGACATGGATTTTGAAAATTCTAGAGAGAATTTTAAAAGCTTCAACAGAATTTCAACAATTTTGAGAGGAATTTGAAAAGTTTCAATGGGAATGGGAAGAATTGGGACAAAAATTGGAAAATTTTTAAGGGCCTTTGAAAAAGTTTCAACTGGAATTTTACCATTTTTTTTACGTGAAATTGTAAACATGTGGCCATGGATTTTGAAAATTCTAGAGAGAATTTTAAAAGCTTCAACAGAATTTCAACAATTTTGAGAGGGATTTGAAAAGTTTCAATGGGAATGGGAAGAATTGGGACAAAAATTGGAAAATTTTTAAGGGACTTTGAAAAAATTTCAACTGGAATTTTAGCCATTTTGTTACGTGAAATTGTAAACATGTGGCCATGGATTTTGAAAATTCTAGAGAGAATTTTAAAAGCTTCAAGAGAATTTCAACAATTTGGAGAGGGATTTGAAAAGTTTCAATGGGAATGGGAAGAATTGGGACAAAAATTGGAAAATTTTTAAGGGACTTTGAAAAAATTTCAACTGGAATTTTAGCCATTTTTTGACGTGAAATTGTAAACATGTGGCCATGGATTTTGAAAATTCTAGAGAGAATTTTAAAAGCTTCAACAGAATTTCAACAATTTTGAGAGGGATTTGAAAAGTTTCAATGGGAATGGGAAGAATTGGGACAAAAATTGGAAAATTTTTAAGGGACTTTGAAAAAATTTCAGCTGGAATTTTTAGCAATTTTTTGACGTGAAATTGTAAACATGTGGCCATGGATTTTGAAAATTCTAGAGAGAATTTTAAAAGCTTCAACAGAATTTCAACAATTTTGAGAGGGATTTGAAAAGTTTCAATGGGAATGGGAAGAATTGGGACAAAAATTGGAAAATTTTTAAGGGACTTTGAAAAAATTTCAACTGGAATTTTAGCCATTTTTTGACGTGAAATTGTAAACATGTGGACATGGATTTTGAAAATTCTAGAGAGAATTTTAAAAGCTTCAACAGAATTTCAACAATTTTGAGAGGGATTTGAAAAGTTTCAATGGGAATGGGAAGAATTGGGACAAAAATTGGAAAATTTTTAAGGGACTTTGAAAAAATTTCAACTGGAATTTTAGCCATTTTTTGACGTGAAATTGTAAACATGTGGACATGGATTTTGAAAATTCTAGAGAGAATTTTAAAAGCTTCAACAGAATTTCAACAATTTTGAGAGGAATTTGAAAAGTTTCAATGGGAATGGGAAGAATTGGGACAAAAATTGGAAAATTTTTAAGGGACTTTGAAAAAATTTCAACTGGAATTTTAGCCATTTTGTTACGTGAAATTGTAAACATGTGGACATGGATTTTGAAAATTCTAGAGAGAATTTTAAAAGCTTCAAGAGAATTTCAACAATTTTGAGAGGGATTTGAAAAGTTTCAATGGGAATGGGAAGAATTGGGACAAAAATTGGAAAATTTTTAAGGGACTTTGAAAAAATTTCAACTGGAATTTTAGCCATTTTTTGACGTGAAATTGTAAACATGTGGACATGGATTTTGAAAATTCTAGAGAGAATTTTAAAAGCTTCAAGAGAATTTCAACAATTTGGAGAGGGATTTGAAAAGTTTCAATGGGAATGGGAAGAATTGGGACAAAAATTGGAAAATTTTTAAGGGACTTTGAAAAAATTTCAACTGGAATTTTAGCCATTTTTTGACGTGAAATTGTAAACATGTGGCCATGGATTTTGAAAATTCTAGAGAGAATTTTAAAAGCTTCAACAGAATTTCAACAATTTTGAGAGGGATTTGAAAAGTTTCAATGGGAATGGGAAGAATTGGGACAAAAATTGGAAAATTTTTAAGGGACTTTGAAAAAATTTCAACTGGAATTTTAGCCATTTTTGACGTGAAATTGTAAACATGTGGACATGGATTTTGAAAATTCTAGAGAGAATTTTAAAAGCTTCAACAGAATTTTAACCATTTTGAGAGGGATTTGAAAAGTTTCAATGGGAATGGGAAGAATTGGGACAAAAATTGGAAAATTTTTAAGGGACTTTGAAAAAATTTCAACTGGAATTTTAGCCATTTTTTGACGTGAAATTGTAAACATGTGGACATGGATTTTGAAAATTCTAGAGGGAATTTTAAAAGCTTCAAGAGAATTTCAACAATTTTGAGAGGGATTTGAAAAGTTTCAATGGGAATGGGAAGAATTGGGACAAAAATTGGAAAATTTTTAAGGGACTTTGAAAAAATTTCAGCTGGAATTTTAGCAATTTTTTTACGTGAAATTGTAAACATGTGGCCATGGATTTTGAAAATTCTAGAGAGAATTTTAAAAGCTTCAACAGAATTTCAACAATTTTGAGAGGGATTTGAAAAGTTTCAATGGGAATGGGAAGAATTGGGACAAAAATTGGAAAATTTTTAAGGGACTTTGAAAAAATTTCAACTGGAATTTTAGCAATTTTTTGACGTGAAATTGTAAACATGTGGCCATGGATTTTGAAAATTCTAGAGAGAATTTTAAAAGCTTCAACAGAATTTCAAAAATTTTGAGAGGAATTTGAAAAGTTTCAATGGGAATGGGAAGAATTGGGACAAAAATTGGAAAATTTTTAAGGGACTTTGAAAAAATTTCAACTGGAATTTTAGCCATTTTTTTACGTGAAATTGTAAACATGTGGCCATGGATTTTGAAAATTCTAGAGAGAATTTTAAAAGCTTTAACAGAATTTCAACAATTTGGAGAGGGATTTGAAAAGTTTCAATGGGAATGGGAAGAATTGGGACAAAAATTGGAAAATTTTGAAGGGACTTTGAAAAAATTTCAACTGGAATTTTAGCAATTTTTTTGACGTGAAATTGTAAACATGTGGACATGGATTTTGAAAATTCTAGAGAGAATTTTAAAAGCTTCAACAGAATTTCAACAATTTTGAGAGGAATTTGAAAAGTTTCAATGGGAATGGGAAGAATTGGGACAAAAATTGGAAAATTTTTAAGGGACTTTGAAAAAATTTCAACTGGAATTTTAGCCATTTTTTTACGTGAAATTGTAAACATGTGGCCATGGATTTTGAAAATTCTAGAGAGAATTTTAAAAGCTTTAACAGAATTTCTACAATTTTGAGAGGGATTTGAAAAGTTTCAATGGGAATGGGAAGAATTGGGACAAAAATTGGAAAATTTTTAAGGGACTTTGAAAAAATTTCAACTGGAATTTTAGCCATTTTTTGACGTGAAATTGTAAACATGTGGACATGGATTTTGAAAATTCTAGAGAGAATTTTAAAAGCTTCAACAGAATTTCAACAATTTTGAGAGGAATTTGAAAAGTTTCAATGGGAATGGGAAGAATTGGGACAAAAATTGGAAAATTTTTAAGGGACTTTGAAAAAATTTCAACTGGAATTTTAGCAATTTTTTGACGTGAAATTGTAAACATGTGGACATGGATTTTGAAAATTCTAGAGAGAATTTTAAAAGCTTCAAGAGAATTTCAACAATTTTGAGAGGGATTTGAAAAGTTTCAATGGGAATGGGAAGAATTGGGACAAAAATTGGAAAATTTTTAAGGGACTTTGAAAAAATTTCAACTGGAATTTTAGCCATTTTTTGACGTGAAATTGTAAACATGTGGACATGGATTTTGAAAATTCTAGAGAGAATTTTAAAAGCTTCAACAGAATTTCAACAATTTTGAGAGGGATTTGAAAAGTTTCAATGGGAATGGGAAGAATTGGGACAAAAATTGGAAAATTTTTAAGGGACTTTGAAAAAATTTCAACTGGAATTTTAGCCAATTTTTGACGTGAAATTGTAAACATGTGGACATGGATTTTGAAAATTCTAGAGAGAATTTTAAAAGCTTCAAGAGAATTTCAACAATTTGGAGAGGGATTTGAAAAGTTTCAATGGGAATGGGAAGAATTGGGACAAAAATTGGAAAATTTTTAAGGGACTTTGAAAAAATTTCAACTGGAATTTTAGCAATTTTTTGACGTGAAATTGTAAACATGTGGCCATGGATTTTGAAAATTCTAGAGAGAATTTTAAAAGCTTCAACAGAATTTCAACAATTTTGAGAGGAATTTGAAAAGTTTCAATGGGAATGGGAAGAATTGGGACAAAAATTGGAAAATTTTTAAGGGCCTTTGAAAAAGTTTCAACTGGAATTTTACCATTTTTTTTACGTGAAATTGTAAACATGTGGCCATGGATTTTGAAAATTCTAGAGAGAATTTTAAAAGCTTCAACAGAATTTCAACAATTTTGAGAGGGATTTGAAAAGTTTCAATGGGAATGGGAAGAATTGGGACAAAAATTGGAAAATTTTTAAGGGACTTTGAAAAAATTTCAACTGGAATTTTAGCCATTTTGTTACGTGAAATTGTAAACATGTGGACATGGATTTTGAAAATTCTAGAGAGAATTTTAAAAGCTTCAACAGAATTTCAACAATTTTGAGAGGGATTTGAAAAGTTTCAATGGGAATGGGAAGAATTGGGACAAAAATTGGAAAATTTTTAAGGGACTTTGAAAAAATTTCAACTGGAATTTTAGCCATTTTTTGACGTGAAATTGTAAACATGTTGAAGTGGATTTTGAAAATTCTAGAGAGAATTTTAAAAGCTTCAAGAGAATTTCAACAATTTGGAGAGGGATTTGAAAAGTTTCAATGGGAATGGGAAGAATTGGGACAAAAATTGGAAAATTTTTAAGGGACTTTGAAAAAATTTCAACTGGAATTTTAGCCATTTTTTGACGTGAAATTGTAAACATGTGGACATGGATTTTGAAAATTCTAGAGAGAATTTTAAAAGCTTCAACAGAATTTTAACCATTTGGAGAGGGATTTGAAAAGTTTCAATGGGAATGGGAAGAATTGGGACAAAAATTGGAAAATTTTGAAGGGACTTTGAAAAAATTTCAACTGGAATTTTAGCCATTTTTTGACGTGAAATTGTAAACATGTGGACATGGATTTTGAAAATTCTAGAGGGAATTTTAAAAGCTTCAAGAGAATTTCAACAATTTTGAGAGGGATTTGAAAAGTTTCAATGGGAATGGGAAGAATTGGGACAAAAATTGGAAAATTTTTAAGGGACTTTGAAAAAATTTCAACTGGAATTTTAGCAATTTTTTGACGTGAAATTGTAAACATGTGGCCATGGATTTTGAAAATTCTAGAGAGAATTTTAAAAGCTTCAAGAGAATTTCAACCATTTTGAGAGGGATTTGAAAAGTTTCAATGGGAATGGGAAGAATTGGGACAAAAATTGGAAAATTTTGAAGGGACTTTGAAAAAATTTCAACTGGAATTTTAGCAATTTTTTTGACGTGAAATTGTAAACATGTGGACATGGATTTTGAAAATTCTAGAGAGAATTTTAAAAGCTTCAACAGAATTTCAACAATTTTGAGAGGGATTTGAAAAGTTTCAATGGGAATGGGAAGAATTGGGACAAAAATTGGAAAATGTTTAAGGGACTTTGAAAAAATTTCAACTGGAATTTTAGCCATTTTTTTACGTGAAATTGTAAACATGTGGCCATGGATTTTGAAAATTCTAGAGAGAATTTTAAAAGCTTTAACAGAATTTCTACAATTTTGAGAGGGATTTGAAAAGTTTCAATGGGAATGGGAAGAATTGGGACAAAAATTGGAAAATTTTTAAGGGACTTTGAAAAAATTTCAACTGGAATTTTAGCCATTTTTTGACGTGAAATTGTAAACATGTGGCCATGGATTTTGAAAATTCTAGAGAGAATTTTAAAAGCTTCAAGAGAATTTCAACAATTTTGAGAGGAATTTGAAAAGTTTCAATGGGAATGGGAAGAATTGGGACAAAAATTGGAAAATTTTTAAGGGACTTTGAAAAAATTTCAACTGGAATTTTGCAATTTTTTGACGTGAAATTGTAAACATGTGGCCATGGATTTTGAAAATTCTAGAGAGAATTTTAAAAGCTTCAAGAGAATTTCAACAATTTTGAGAGGGATTTGAAAAGTTTCAATGGGAATGGGAAGAATTGGGACAAAAATTGGAAAATTTTGAAGGGACTTTGAAAAAATTTCAACTGGAATTTTAGCCATTTTGTTAGGTGAAATTGTAAACATGTGGCCATGGATTTTGAAAATTCTAGAGAGAATTTTAAAAGCTTCAAGAGAATTTCAACAATTTTGAGAGGGATTTGAAAAGTTTCAATGGGAATGGGAAGAATTGGGACAAAAATTGGAAAATTTTTAAGGGACTTTGAAAAAATTTCAACTGGAATTTTAGCAATTTTTTTGACGTGAAATTGTAAACATGTGGCCATGGATTTTGAAAATTCTAGAGAGAATTTTAAAAGCTTCAAGAGAATTTCAACAATTTTGAGAGGGATTTGAAAGGTTTCAAAGGGAATGGGAAGAATTGGGACAAAAATTGGAAAATTTTTAAGGGACTTTGAAAAAATTTCAACTGGAATTTTAGCCATTTTTTGACGTGAAATTGTAAACATGTGGCCATGGATTTTGAAAATTCTAGAGAGAATTTTAAAAGCTTTAACAGAATTTCTACAATTTTGAGAGGGATTTGAAAAGTTTCAATGGGAATGGGAAGCATTGGGACAAAAATTGGAAAATTTTTAAGGGACTTTGAAAAAATTTCAACTGGAATTTTAGCCATTTTTTGACGTGAAATTGTAAACATGTGGCCATGGATTTTGAAAATTCTAGAGAGAATTTTAAAAGCTTCAAGAGAATTTCAACCATTTTGAGAGAGATTTGAAAAGTTTCAATGGGAATGGGAAGAATTGGGACAAAAATTGGAAAATTTTGAAGGGACTTTGAAAAAATTTCAACTGGAATTTTAGCAATTTTTTTGACGTGAAATTGTAAACATGTGGACATGGATTTTGAAAATTCTAGAGAGAATTTTAAAAGCTTCAACAGAATTTCAACAATTTTGAGAGGGATTTGAAAAGTTTCAATGGGAATGGGAAGAATTGGGACAAAAATTGGAAAATTTTTAAGGGACTTTGAAAAAATTTCAACTGGAATTTTAGCCATTTTTTTACGTGAAATTGTAAACATGTGGCCATGGATTTTGAAAATTCTAGAGAGAATTTTAAAAGCTTTAACAGAATTTCTACAATTTTGAGAGGGATTTGAAAAGTTTCAATGGGAATGGGAAGAATTGGGACAAAAATTGGAAAATTTTTAAGGGACTTTGAAAAAATTTCAACTGGAATTTTAGCCATTTTTTGACGTGAAATTGTAAACATGTGGCCATGGATTTTGAAAATTCTAGAGAGAATTTTAAAAGCTTCAACAGAATTTCAACAATTTTGAGAGGGATTTGAAAAGTTTCAATGGGAATGGGAAGAATTGGGACAAAAATTGGAAAATTTTTAAGGGACTTTGAAAAAATTTCAACTGGAATTTTAGCCAATTTTTGACGTGAAATTGTAAACATGTGGACATGGATTTTGAAAATTCTAGAGAGAATTTTAAAAGCTTCAAGAGAATTTCAACAATTTTGAGAGGGATTTGAAAAGTTTCAATGGGAATGGGAAGAATTGGGACAAAAATTGGAAAATTTTGAAGGGACTTTGAAAAAATTTCAACTGGAATTTTAGCCATTTTTTGACGTGAAATTGTAAACATGTGGCCATGGATTTTGAAAATTCTAGAGAGAATTTTAAAAGCTTCAACAGAATTTCAACAATTTTGAGAGGAATTTGAAAAGTTTCAATGGGAATGGGAAGAATTGGGACAAAAATTGGAAAATTTTTAAGGGCCTTTGTAAAAGTTTCAACTGGAATTTTACCATTTTTTTACGTGAAATTGTAAACATGTGGCCATGGATTTTGAAAATTCTAGAGAGAATTTTAAAAGCTTCAACAGAATTTCAACAATTTTGAGAGGGATTTGAAAAGTTTCAATGGGAATGGGAAGAATTGGGACAAAAATTGGAAAATTTTTAAGGGACTTTGAAAAATTTCAACTGGAATTTTAGCCATTTTGTTACGTGAAATTGTAAACATGTGGACATGGATTTTGAAAATTCTAGAGAGAATTTTAAAAGCTTCAAGAGAATTTCAACAATTTTGAGAGGGATTTGAAAAGTTTCAATGGGAATGGGAAGAATTGGGACAAAAATTGGAAAATTTTTAAGGGACTTTGAAAAAATTTCAACTGGAATTTTAGCCATTTTTTGACGTGAAATTGTAAACATGTGGACATGGATTTTGAAAATTCTAGAGAGAATTTTAAAAGCTTCAAGAGAATTTCAACAATTTTGAGAGGGATTTGAAAAGTTTCAATGGGAATGGGAAGAATTGGGACAAAAATTGGAAAATTTTTAAGGGACTTTGAAAAAATTTCAACTGGAATTTTAGCAATTTTTTGACGTGAAATTGTAAACATGTGGCCATGGATTTTGAAAATTCTAGAGAGAATTTTAAAAGCTTCAACAGAATTTCAACAATTTTGAGAGGAATTTGAAAAGTTTCAATGGGAATGGGAAGAATTGGGACAAAAATTGGAAAATTTTTAAGGGACTTTGAAAAATTTCAACTGGAATTTTAGCCATTTTTTGACGTGAAATTGTAAACATGTGGACATGGATTTTGAAAATTCTAGAGAGAATTTTAAAAGCTTCAACAGAATTTTAACCATTTTGAGAGGGATTTGAAAAGTTTCAATGGGAATGGGAAGAATTGGGACAAAAATTGGAAAATTTTTAAGGGACTTTGAAAAATTTCAACTGGAATTTTAGCCATTTTTTGACGTGAAATTGTAAACATGTGGACATGGATTTTGAAAATTCTAGAGGGAATTTTAAAAGCTTCAAGAGAATTTCAACAATTTTGAGAGGGATTTGAAAAGTTTCAATGGGAATGGGAAGAATTGGGACAAAAATTGGAAAATTTTTAAGGGACTTTGAAAAAATTTCAGCTGGAATTTTAGCCATTTTTTTACGTGAAATTGTAAACATGTGGCCATGGATTTTGAAAATTCTAGAGAGAATTTTAAAAGCTTTAACAGAATTTCAACAATTTTGAGAGGGATTTGAAAAGTTTCAATGGGAATGGAAGAATTGGGACAAAAATTGGAAAATTTTTAAGGGAATTTGAAAAAATTTCAACTGGAATTTTAGCCATTTTTTGACGTGAAATTGTAAACATGTGGACATGGATTTTGAAAATTCTAGAGAGAATTTTAAAAGCTTCAACAGAATTTCAACAATTTTGAGAGGGATTTGAAAGTTTCAATGGGAATGGGAAGAATTGGGACAAAAATTGGAAAATTTTTAAGGACTTTGAAAAAATTTCAACTGGAATTTTAGCCATTTTTTGACGTGAAATTGTAAACATGTGGCCATGGATTTTGAAAATTCTAGAGAGAATTTTAAAAGCTTCAACAGAATTTCAACAATTTTGAGAGGGATTTGAAAAGTTTCAATGGGAATGGGAAGAATTGGGACAAAAATTGGAAAATTTTTAAGGGACTTTGAAAAAATTTCAACTGGAATTTTAGCCATTTTTTGACGTGAAATTGTAAACATGTGGCCATGGATTTTGAAAATTCTAGAGAGAATTTTAAAAGCTTCAAGAGAATTTCAACAATTTGGAGAGGGATTTGAAAAGTTTCAATGGGAATGGGAAGAATTGGGACAAAAATTGGAAAATTTTTAAGGGACTTTGAAAAAATTTCAACTGGAATTTTGCAATTTTTTTTTGTGAAATTGTAAACATGTGGCCATGGATTTTGAAAATTCTAGAGAGAATTTTAAAAGCTTCAAGAGAATTTCAACAATTTTGAGAGGGATTTGAAAAGTTTCAATGGGAATGGGAAGAATTGGGACAAAAATTGGAAAATTTTTAAGGGACTTTGAAAAAATTTCAACTGGAATTTTAGCCATTTTGTTACGTGAAATTGTAAACATGTGGCCATGGATTTTGAAAATTCTAGAGAGAATTTTAAAAGCTTCAAGAGAATTTCAACAATTTTGAGAGGGATTTGAAAAGTTTCAATGGGAATGGGAAGAATTGGGACAAAAATTGGAAAATTTTTAAGGGACTTTGAAAAAATTTCAACTGGAATTTTAGCAATTTTTTTGACGTGAAATTGTAAACATGTGGCCATGGATTTTGAAAATTCTAGAGAGAATTTTAAAAGCTTCAAGAGAATTTCAACCATTTGGAGAGGGATTTGAAAAGTTTCAATGGGAATGGAAGAATTGGGACAAAAATTGGAAAATTTTTAAGGGACTTTGAAAAAATTTCAACTGGAATTTTAGGAATTTTTTGACGTGAAATTGTAAACATGTGGCCATGGATTTTGAAAATTCTAGAGAGAATTTTAAAAGCTTCAAGAGAATTTCAACAATTTTGAGAGGGATTTGAAAAGTTTCAATGGGAATGGGAAGAATTGGGACAAAAATTGGAAAATTTTTAAGGGACTTTGAAAAAATTTCAACTGGAATTTTAGCCATTTTTTGACGTGAAATTGTAAACATGTGGCCATGGATTTTGAAAATTCTAGAGAGAATTTTAAAAGCTTCAACAGAATTTCAACAATTTTGAGAGGGATTTGAAAAGTTTCAATGGGAATGGGAAGAATTGGGACAAAAATTGGAAAATTTTTAAGGGACTTTGAAAAAATTTCAACTGGAATTTTAGCAATTTTTGACGTGAAATTGTAAACATGTGGACATGGATTTTGAAAATTCTAGAGAGAATTTTAAAAGCTTCAAGAGAATTTCAACAATTTTGAGAGGGATTTGAAAAGTTTCAATGGGAATGGGAAGAATTGGGACAAAAATTGGAAAATTTTTAAGGGACTTTGAAAAAATTTCAACTGGAATTTTAGCAATTTTTGACGTGAAATTGTAAACATGTGGCCATGGATTTTGAAAATTCTAGAGAGAATTTTAAAAGCTTCAAGAGAATTTCAACAATTTTGAGAGGGATTTGAAAAGTTTCAATGGGAATGGGAAGAATTGGGACAAAAATTGGAAAATTTTGAAGGGACTTTGAAAAATTTCAACTGGAATTTTAGCCATTTTTTATGTGAAATTGTAAACATGTGGCCATGGATTTTGAAAATTCTAGAGAGAATTTTAAAAGCTTCAACAGAATTTCAACAATTTTGAGAGGGATTTGAAAAGTTTCAATGGGAATGGGAAGAATTGGGACAAAAATTGGAAAATTTTTAAAAGACTTTGAAAAAATTTCAACTGGAATTTTAGCCATTTTTTGACGTGAAATTGTAAACATGTAGACATGGATTTGAAAATTCTAGAGAGAATTTTAAAAGCTTCAAGAGAATTTCAACAATTTTGAGAGGGATTTGAAAAGTTTCAATGGGAATGGGAAGAATTGGGACAAAAATTGGAAAATTTTTAAGGGACTTTGAAAAAATTTCAGCTGGAATTTTAGCAATTTTTTACGTGAAATTGTAAACATGTGGCCATGGATTTTGAAAATTCTAGAGAGAATTTTAAAAGCTTCAACAGAATTTCAACAATTTTGAGAGGGATTTGAAAAGTTTCAATGGGAATGGGAAGAATTGGGACAAAAATTGGAAAATTTTTAAGGGACTTTGAAAAATTTCAACTGGAATTTTAGCAATTTTTTGACGTGAAATTGTAAACATGTGGCCATGGATTTTGAAAATTCTAGAGAGAATTTTAAAAGCTTCAACAGAATTTCAAAAATTTTGAGAGGAATTTGAAAAGTTTCAATGGGAATGGGAAGAATTGGGACAAAAATTGGAAAATTTTTAAGGGACTTTGAAAAAATTTCAACTGGAATTTTAGCCATTTTTTTACGTGAAATTGTAAACATGTGGCCATGGATTTTGAAAATTCTAGAGAGAATTTTAAAAGCTTTAACAGAATTTCAACAATTTGGAGAGGGATTTGAAAAGTTTCAATGGGAATGGGAAGAATTGGGACAAAAATTGGAAAATTTTTAAGGGACTTTGAAAAAATTTCAACTGGAATTTTAGCCATTTTTTGACGTGAAATTGTAAACATGTGGCCATGGATTTTGAAAATTCTAGAGAGAATTTAAAAGCTTCAAGAGAATTTCAACCATTTTGAGAGGGATTTGAAAAGTTTCAATGGGAATGGGAAGAATTGGGACAAAAATTGGAAAATTTTGAAGGGACTTTGAAAAAATTTCAACTGGAATTTTAGCAATTTTTTGACGTGAAATTGTAAACATGTGGACATGGATTTTGAAAATTCTAGAGAGAATTTTAAAAGCTTCAACAGAATTTCAACAATTTTGAGAGGAATTTGAAAAGTTTCAATGGGAATGGGAAGAATTGGGACAAAAATTGGAAAATTTTTAAGGGACTTTGAAAAAATTTCAACTGGAATTTTAGCCATTTTTTTACGTGAAATTGTAAACATGTGGCCATGGATTTTGAAAATTCTAGAGAGAATTTTAAAAGCTTTAACAGAATTTCTACAATTTTGAGAGGGATTTGAAAAGTTTCAATGGGAATGGGAAGAATTGGGACAAAAATTGGAAAATTTTTAAGGGACTTTGAAAAAATTTCAACTGGAATTTTAGCCATTTTTTGACGTGAAATTGTAAACATGTGGACATGGATTTGAAAATTCTAGAGAGAATTTTAAAAGCTTCAACAGAATTTCAACAATTTTGAGAGGAATTTGAAAAGTTTCAATGGGAATGGGAAGAATTGGGACAAAAATTGGAAAATTTTTAAGGGACTTTGAAAAATTTCAACTGGAATTTTAGCAATTTTTTGACGTGAAATTGTAAACATGTGGACATGGATTTTGAAAATTCTAGAGAGAATTTTAAAAGCTTCAAGAGAATTTCAACAATTTTGAGAGGGATTTGAAAAGTTTCAATGGGAATGGGAAGAATTGGGACAAAATTGGAAAATTTTTAAGGGACTTTGAAAAAATTTCAACTGGAATTTTAGCCATTTTTTGACGTGAAATTGTAAACATGTGGACATGGATTTTGAAAATTCTAGAGAGAATTTTAAAAGCTTCAACAGAATTTCAACAATTTTGAGAGGGATTTGAAAAGTTTCAATGGGAATGGGAAGAATTGGGACAAAAATTGGAAAATTTTTAAGGGACTTTGAAAAAATTTCAACTGGAATTTTAGCCAATTTTTGACGTGAAATTGTAAACATGTGGACATGGATTTTGAAAATTCTAGAGAGAATTTTAAAAGCTTCAAGAGAATTTCAACAATTTGGAGAGGGATTTGAAAAGTTTCAATGGGAATGGGAAGAATTGGGACAAAAATTGGAAAATTTTTAAGGGACTTTGAAAAAATTTCAACTGGAATTTTAGCAATTTTTTGACGTGAAATTGTAAACATGTGGCCATGGATTTTGAAAATTCTAGAGAGAATTTTAAAAGCTTCAACAGAATTTCAACAATTTTGAGAGGAATTTGAAAAGTTTCAATGGGAATGGGAAGAATTGGGACAAAAATTGGAAAATTTTTAAGGGCCTTTGAAAAAGTTTCAACTGGAATTTTACCATTTTTTTTACGTGAAATTGTAAACATGTGGCCATGGATTTTGAAAATTCTAGAGAGAATTTTAAAAGCTTCAACAGAATTTCAACAATTTTGAGAGGGATTTGAAAAGTTTCAATGGGAATGGGAAGAATTGGGACAAAAATTGGAAAATTTTTAAGGGACTTTGAAAAAATTTCAACTGGAATTTTAGCCATTTTGTTACGTGAAATTGTAAACATGTGGACATGGATTTTGAAATTCTAGAGAGAATTTTAAAAGCTTCAACAGAATTTCAACAATTTTGAGAGGGATTTGAAAAGTTTCAATG
>NW_028115409.1:0-12019 GCF_964273445.1 Streptopelia decaocto | reverse complement strand
GGACCCGGAACGAGCGGGACCGGGAACGAGCGGGCCCCGGGACGGGAACGAGCGGGACCGGGAACGAGCGGGACCCGGAACGAGCGGGACCCGGAACGAGCGGGACCCGGAACGAGCGGGACCCGGAACGAGCGGGACCGGGAACGAGCGGGACCGGGAACGAGCGGGACCCGGAGCGAACGGGACCCGGAACGAGCGGGACCCGGAACGAGCGGGACCCGGAACGAGCGGGACCGGGAACGAGCGGGACCCGGGACGAGCGGGACCCGGAACGAGCGGGACCCGGGACGGGAACGAGCGGGACCCGGGACGAGCGGGACCCGGAACGAGCGGGACCGGGAACGAGCGGGACCGGGAACGAGCGGGACCCGGGACGGGAACGAGCGGGACCCGGAACGAGCGGGACCGGGAACGAGCGGGACCGGGAACGAGCGGGACCCGGAACGAGCGGGACCGGGAACGAGCGGGACCCGGAACGAGCGGGACCCGGAACGAGCGGGACCCGGGACGAGCGGGACCCGGAACGAGCGGGACCGGGAACGAGCGGGCCCCGGGGCCGGTGCGAGCCGGGGGGCGGGGCGGGGGGGCAGAGCCTGCGCGGTGGCGCCGGTCGGGGTGTCCGGGCCCGTGGGGAGCGGGGGGGTCCGGGGGTGGGGGGGGGGAGGTTCTGGGGTGGGGGGGCCAGGGGGTGGGGGGGGTCAGGGGTGGGGGGGGTCAGGGTGTGTGTGGGGGGGTCAGGGGGTGGGGGGGGTCAGGGTGTGTGTGGGGGGGTCAGGGGGTGGGGGGGGGGTCAGGGGTGGGGGGTGGCGGGTCAGGGGCTGTGGGGCTGGGGGGGGTCAGGGGGGGTGGGGTGGGGGGGTCAGGATTGATTGCGGTTCCCGCTGTGATTGTGATTCCCACTGTGATCGCAGTTCCCGATGTGATCGATTGTGATTCCCGGTGTGATCGATTGTGGTTCCCGGTGTGATCGATTGTGGTTCCCGGTGTGATCACGGTTCCCACTGTGATTGTGGTTCCCGGTGCGATTGATCGCGGTTCCCGGTGCGATCGCTGTTCCCGCTGTGATCGATTGTGATTCCCGGTGTGATCAGTTGTGATTCCCGGTGTGATCGCGGTGGTTCCCGCTGTGACTGCGGTTCCCAGTGTGATCGTGGTGGTTCCCGGTGTGATCGATTGTGATTCCTGGTGTGATCGTGGTGGTTCCCGGTGTGATCGCGGTTCCGGGTGTGATTGTGATTCCCGCTGTGATCATGGTGGTTCCCATGTGATCACGGTGGTTCCTGTGGTGATCACGGTTCCCGGTGTGACTGCGGTTCCCAGTGTGATTGCGGTTCCTGTGTGATCACGCTTCCCACTGTGATCAATTGTGATTGCCGGTGTGCCCATGGTTCCCGGTGTGACCGCGGTTCCCAGTGTGATCAGTTGTGATTCCCGGTGTGCCCGCGGTGGTTCCCGGTGTGACCGTGGTTCCCGGTGTGACCGTGGTTCCCGGTGTGCCCGCGGTGGTTCCCGGTGTGCCCGCGGTGGTTCCTGGTGTGCCCGTGGTTCCCGCTGTGATCAGTTGTGGTTCCCGGTGTGACCGCGGTTCCTGGTGTGACTGCGGTTCCCGCTGTGATCGATTCTGATTCCCGGTGTGCCCGCGGTTCCCAGTGTGATCAATTGTGATTCCCGGTGTGCCCGCGGTGGTTCCTGGTGTGCCCGCGGTGGTTCCTGGTGTGACCGCGGTTCCCACTGTGATCGATTGTGGTTCCCGGTGTGCCCGCGGCGGTTCCCGGTGTGACCGCGGTTCCCCTGCGCAGGTCCCCGGTGTGACCGCGGTTTCCCTGCGCAGGTTCCCGGTGTGCCAGCGGTGGTTCCCGGTGTGCCGGTGGTGGTTCCCGGCGTGACCGCGGTTTCCCGCGCAGGTCCCCATGTCGCTGTGCCGGCGCTCCGGGCCGCGCGGGCGGCGCGAGGCCGAAGGCTCCGGGCTGCGGGTGCGGCTGCTCCGGGACCCCGACGACGACAGCGGCGACGCCGACGGTGACGGTGACGGTGACGCCGCGGGGCCGCGGTGGCGCCGGTTCCACGGGACGCCGAGCGCCGAGGAGATCTGCGTGCGGCTGGCGCGGGGGCTCGGTCAGCACCCCCCCCACCTCGGGGGCGTTTGTCCCAAAAACGGGGGCGGGGGGGGCAGAAAATCCAATTTCCACACAGTTTTTGGTCAGAAAATCCCATTTCTAGGGGTGTTTTTTGTAAGGAATTCAAGTTTCTGGGCGTGTTTTTTGTGAGAAAGTTGGATTTCTGTGCGTTTTTGGTAAGGAAATTGCATTTCTAGGTGTGTTTTTTGTATGAATATTGGATTTCTTGGCGTTTTTTTTGTCAGAAAATCACATTTCTGCACGTTTTTTGTACGAAAATCGGATTTCTAGGTGTGTTTTCTGTCAGAAAATCGGATTTCTGTGCATTTTTCTGTCAGAAAATCGGATTTTTGGGCATGTTTTTTGTCAGAAAATTGGATTTTTGGGCACGTTTTCTGTCAGAAAATCGGATTTCTGGGTGTGTTTTGTTAGAAAATCAGATTTTGGGGCACGTTTTCTGTCAGAAAATTGGATTTTTGGCCATGTTTTCTGTCAGAAAATCTGATTTCTGCGCATGTTTTTTGTCAGAAAATCGGATTTCTGGGCATGTTTTTTGTCAGAAAATTGGATTTCTGGGTGTGTTTTCTGTCAGAAAATCAGATTTCTGGGTGTTTTTGGTCAGAAAATGGGATTTCCGTGCGTTTCTTTGTAAGAAACCGGATTCCAACTGTGTTTTCTGTAAGAAAACCGTGTTCCCGGGTGATTTTCTTGTAAGAGGACGGGATTTGGGGTGGGTTGGGGGAATCGGGTGACAAGTGCGGGCGTCTGTCCGCTCTGATGTCCGTCTGTCTGCTCTGAGGGCTGTTGTCTGGGCGTCTGTCCACTCTGAGGGCCGTTGTCCGTGTGTCGGTCCGCCCTGAGGCCCGTCTGTCCGCTCTGAGGGCTGTCTGTGTGTCTGTCGGCTCTGAGGGCTGTCCGTGTGTCTGTCCGCCCTGAGGCCGCCTGTCGGCTCTGAGGGCTGTCCGTGTGTCTGTCGGCTCTGAGGGCCGTCTGTCCGCCCTGATGTCCGTCTGTCGGCTCTGAGGGCTGTCCGTGTGTCTGTTGGCTGTGAGGGCTGTCCGTGTGTCTGTCTGCCCTGATGTCCGTCTGTCGGCTCTGAGGGCTGTCTGTGTGTCTGTCTGTCGGCTCTGAGGGCTGTCTGTCCGTCTGTCCGCCCTGATGTCCGTCTGTCGGCTCTGAGGGCTGTCCGTGTGTCTGTCCGCCCTGAGGCCGCCTGTCGGGTCTGAGGGCTGTCCGTGTGTCTGTCTGTCAGCTCTGAGGGCCGTCTGTCCGCCCTGATGTCCGTCTGTCGGCTCTGAGGGCTGTCCGTGTGTCTGTCTGTCAGCTCTGAGGGCCGTCTGTCCGTCTGTCCGCCCTGATGTCCGTCTGTCGGCTCTGAGGGCTGTCCGTGTGTCTGTCCGCCCTGATGTCCGTCTGTCGGCTCTGAGGGCTGTCTGTGTGTCTGTCTGTCCGTCTGTCCGCCTGATGTCCGCCTGTCGGCTCTCCGCAGGCATCACCCCGCCGTGCTGCAGCCTGTTCGGGCTGTTCGACCCGCAGCGCGGGCTGTGGATCCCCCCGAACCACCGGTTCCGCGTCACCGCCGACACCGACGTCCGCCTGCTCTTCCGCATGAGGTCAGCCTGCCGCCTTCTTACCCCCTTCCCGCCTTTTTACCCCATTCCCGCCCTTTTACCCCATTCCTGCCTTTTACCCCATTCCCGCCTTTTTACACCATTCCCGCCTTTTTACCCCATTCCCGCCCTTTTACCCCATTCCCACCTTTTACCCCATTCCTGCCTTTTACCCCATTCCCGCCTTTTTACACCATTCCCGCCTTTTACCCCCTTCCCGCCCTTTTTACCCAATTCCCGCCCTTTTTTACCCCATTACCATATTTTTTTACCTCATTCCTGCCCCTTTTTTACCTCCCCTGTTCCCGCCCTTTTTCTTACCCTGTTTCCACCCTCTTTTTTACCTCATTCCCGCCCTTTTCACCCCGTTCCCGCCCTTTTTTACCCCATTACCATCTTTTTTTATCTCATTCCTGCCCCTTTTTTACCCCATTCCCGCCTTGTTTACCTCATTCCTCTCTTTTTTTACCCCATTCCCGCCTTTTTTACCCCATTCCCACCTTTATTACCCCATTCCCGCCTTTATTACCCCATTCCCGCCTTTTTTACCCCATTCCCTCCCTTTTTACTCCATTTTTCTGTTCCCAACATTCCTCCAAATGTCTCTTTCTGCTCCCTGCCTTTTCCTGATGTATTTTTGCAACACATTAAACCAATTTTACCGTTTCCTCCTCATATTTTGTGGCTTTTCTCACCAAACTCCGACCTTTTAGGCCCAAAAAGTCACTTTTTGTCCCCTTCAGCTCGTCCCGCCCCAAAATAACCCTTTACCCATTCCCCCCTTTTTTTTGGGAGGAAAACTCACCACAAAGAGCCGTTTAATTAACGGAATGGGGGGGAATTAAACTCACCACAAAGAGCCATTTAATTAACAGAATTGGTGGGAATTAAACTCACCACAACGAGCCATTTAATTAACGGAATTGGCGGGAAATAAACTCACCACAACGAGCCGTTGGTCGCGCGGGTTAATTAATTAACGACTCTTTGCCCACCGCGGTGCATTTTTACACTGAAATGTGCAAAAACAAGTCCAAAAGTCCCCATTTTGGTGTCGGGAAGAGCCGCTTCCCCAGCACCAAAGCCGCGGTAACACCACCCAAACCGCGCTTGGGCGCCGCTCCCGCCCCCCGGCGCAGAACAAGCAGCGCTTTGGGTGGAAAAAGGGGATTTCTGGGTAAAACGGGCTCTAGACGCCGAAGCAGGGTCTGATTTTCGGCTCCTCGCCCCCTCCAGGTTCTATTTCCGCAACTGGCACGGGCTGCACGAGCAGGAGCCGGCGGTTTGGCGCGGCGGCGCCCGGCACGGCGCGGCGCCCGCGGCGCTGCTGGACAAATCCTCCTTCGAGTACCTGTTCGAGCAGGTAAACGGGGGGGTTTTCCCCCGATCCAGCCCCGCTGGGCTCGGCTCATCCCCGCGGCGCGTTGGGTTCGGTTTGCGGACACGGTTTGGCCCTCGAGGAGCGTTGGTCCCGCTCCGGAGCCCAAAGGGGATCCCGTCACACCTCAAGGCAGAAATAGAGCACCCAGAGCTTTATTCCCCCCCGTTTTGCGGGACAACAACGGACTCCAACCGCTCTATGAGAGTTATAAACTGAAGCCGTTTAATGCAAAGTTCAGTTGGGTTATATAGCCAAAAACTGCTGAATTTGTAGTTAGAAAGTTATATAGTTATAGTGGATAACTAGATTACGCGCTGCTTATATTCCTCTAGTTAATCCACGCTTGGTTTTAATCTCAGACACTCATCACCTCCCGTATCTCGCCACAAACCACTTTAATTCCTCATCCCCTTGCTTCATCAACTTCATTCCCCATGTTTGTGGCCAAGGACCTTTCAATGGCCCTTCCCTGGATCAGCCCCACGCGCTTGGCCAATGTCCGTCCTGCACTTGTCCAATGTCCGTCCTGCACTGGGCCAGTGTCCGTCCTGCACTTGGCCAATGTCCATCCTGCACTGGGCCAATGTCCATCCTGTGCTTGGCCAATGTCCGTCCTGCGCTTGGCCAATGTCCATCCTGCACTTGGCCAATGTCCATCCTGCACTGGGCCAATGTCCGTCCTGCACTTGGCCAATGTCCGTCCTGCACTTGGCCAATGTCCATCCTGTGCTTGGCCAATGTCCGTCCTGCGCTTGGCCAATGTCCATCCTGCACTGGGCCAATGTCCGTCCTGCACTTGGCCAATGTCCATCCTGCACTGGGCCAATGTCCATCCTGTGCTTGGCCAATGTCCGTCCTGCGCTTGGCCAATGTCCATCCTGCACTTGGCCAATGTCCATCCTGCACTGGGCCAATGTCCGTCCTGCACTTGGCCAATGTCCATCCTGCACTGGGCCAATGTCCATCCTGCACTTGGCCAATGTCCGTCCTGCACTGGGCCAATGTCCGTCCTGCACTGGGCCAATGTCCGTCCTGCACTGGGCTGATGTCTGTCCCTCACTGGGCAGATGTCCGTCCTGCACTTGGCCAGTGTCCGCCCTGCACTTGGCCAATGTCCGTCCTGCACTTGGCCAATGTCCGTCCTGCACTTGGCCAATGTCCATCCTGCACTTGGCCAATGTCCATCCTGCACTTGGCCGATGTCTGTCCCGCGCTTGTCCGATGTCCATCCTGCGCTTGTCCGATGTCCGTCCCGCGCCCTGACCGAGCCCGCTCTCGTTGGCAGGGGAAGCACGACTTCATCAACGACGTGGCGCCGCTGCGGGCCGCGCGGGGCGAGCCGGAGCTGCAGCGCTTCAAGAACGAGTGCCTGGGCATGGCGGTGCTGCACCTGTCGCACGTGGCGCTCACGCGCGGGCTCTCCCTGGAGGACGTGGCGCGCAGCTGCAGGTGACGCTTCGGCTCCGGCGCGCGGTCGGCCTGGTGCTCCCTGTCCTCACCATGAGCCACCCTGGGGCTGTTTAATGACAGAGAGATCGGCAGCGGCTCCTCCGCCTGTTTTAGTGACAGAGGGACCATCAGCGGCTCCTCTGCTGCATATTTTGCTTCCTCACCCTTTTCTCTCTGTCCTCCTCACCAGCAGCGACTCTGGGGCTGTTTCATGCGATGGAGACATCAGCGGCTCCTCTGCTGCGTATTTTGCTTCCTCACCCTTATTTTCTCTCTGTCCTCCTCACCATGAGCCACTCTGGGGCTGTTTTAATGGCAGAAGGATCAGCAGCAGCTCCTCCACCATGGATTTTGCTTCCTCACCCTTTTTCCTTTGTCCTCCTCACCATGAGCCACTCTGGGGCCGTTTCATGTGATGGAGACGTTGGCGGCTCCACCACATATTTTGGTTCCTCACCCTTTCCTCTCTGTCCTCCTCACCATGAGCCAATCCGTGGCTGTTTTAATGACAGAAGGATCAACATCAGCTCCTCCACCACGTATTTTGGTTCCCCACCCTTTACCCTTTGTCCTCCTCACCGAGAGCAACTCTGGGGCCGTTTCATGCGATGGAGACATCGGTGGCTCCTCCACTGCGTATTTTGCTTCCTCACCCTTATTTTCTCTCTGTGCTCCTCACCATGAGCCACTCTGGGGCCGTTTCACGCGATGGAGACATCAGCGGCTCCGCCGCCTGTTGTCGCCATCACCACCCCGCACCTCTTTCCTGATGGCCCCCCGTTCCCCCCGCAGCTTCAAGAACTGCATCCCGCGCTCCTTCCGCCGCCAGATCCAGCAGAACAACTACCTGACGCGGTTCCGCCTCAAGAACGTCTTCCGGCGCTTCGTGCGGCGCTTCCAGCGGCACACGGTGGGCGCCGGGCGGCTCACGGCGCAGGACGTCATGTACAAGTACCTGGCCACCCTGGAGCAGCTCGCCCCGCGCTTCGGCGCCGAGCTCTTCCCCGTCCTGGCCTTGGAAACCTCCTCGGAGGGCGAGAGGGCGCAGCCGGGCGCCAGCGGGGACCACGAGCCCCCCAAAGAGCCGCTGGTCACCCACGAGCTCCTCGTCACCGGCACGAGCGGGATCCAGTGGCGCCCGGTGCCCGCGGAGGTAATTTGGTGGGTGGGATGAGGCGTTCTTGCCCAAATCCCACCCAAATCGCGCCGAGCGCCGTCTCCTTTCCCATATTTTGGGCTCCGCGTGCTCCCAGTTTGACCATTAACACGCAGCGGATGCTCCGGCGTCTCCCGCCCCAGCAGAGCGTCGAGGGCTTTTCCCAGCGCGGATATTTCGGGGCAAGGAGCAGAAGCCAAGAGGCGGAAGCCAAAGCGCCGGCGGAGCCGCGGAACGAGGCGAAATGGGCCCATTTCTGCGATTTCCGGGAAATCACGCACGTGGTGGTCAAGGAGAACAGGGTCAGCGTCCACCGGCAGGACAACAAGTGCCTGGTGAGCGGGACCTTCTCCAGCGCGGTCCCCAAAACCGGCGAGTTTTGCGCTGGCGTTTGGGGGGGAAGAACAGGGATATTTGATGGGATTAATCCCCGAAACCCCTTGGCAGGAGCTGCTGCTCCCGTCCGCGCCGCTCGCGCTGTCCCTGGTCTCGCTGCTGGACGGTTATTTCCGCCTCACGGCCGATTCCAGCCACTACTTGTGCCACGAGGTGGCTCCTCCGCGCCTCGTCATGAGCATCCTGAACGGCATCCACGGCCCCATGCAGTAAGTGGCTCCGTCCTGACGTTTTGGGGACACCAAGGGGACGCCCCCGTGTCCTCGGGGGGCTTCCCGAACCACAGATGTGGCGGCACAGTCACCTCAGGGCTCAACATGGCACCAGAACCATGTAAGGGCTCAACAAGTGGCACCAGAATCACCTCAGGGCCCAAAGTGGCGCCAGAATCACCTCAGGGCTCAACATGGCACCAGAGTCACCTCAGGGCTCAACATGGTGCCAGAGTCACCTCAGGGATCAACATGGCGCCAGAATCACCTCAGGGCTCAACATGGTGCCAGAGTCACCTCAGGGCTCCAAATGGCACCAGAATCACCTCAGGGCTTGAAATGGCCCCAAAATCACCTCAGGGTCCAACATGGCACCAAAATGACCTCAGGGCTCAACATGGCGCCGGAATCACCTCAGGGCTCAACATGGCGCCAAAATCACCTCAGGACCCAAAATGGCACCAGAATCACCTCAGGGTCAACATGGCGCCAAAATCACCTCAGGGCTCAGAATGGTTTTATATCAAGACGATAGGGATTGTGCTCACGTCTTATCGATAAATAGTATGTTATATATTGCTATAAGGAATTGGAGGGTGCGCTTGAGCCCCACGGCGTCTCTCCGCCGTCCCTCGGGGAGCCGGCGTCACCCGCTCTGCCGTTCCCTTCCCGCAGGGAGGAGTTTGCTCTGGCCAAGCTGCGGCGCGCGGAACCCGAGGACGGGCTCTACGTGACGCGCTGGAGCCGCCTGGACTTCAACAGGATCATTCTGTCCGTGGCCAAGCGCAGCGCGCAGCCGGTACGGGGCTCATTAAACCGAGGCCGTTTGACGCGGAGTCTGGTCAGGTTGTATGGTCTTGAACTGCTGAGTTGGTAGTTGGGTTGTACTTGGTAATGACAGTTCGACTGCGCGCTGCTTACATTTCTCTAGCTAACCCTAACCCTAAACCTGACCCTAATCCTGACCTTAATCCTGACCCTTAGCCTAATCCTAATGCCAATCCTAACCCTTACCCTTACCCTAACCCTAAACCTTGGCTTAATCCTAATTCTTACCGTAACCCTTACCCTAACCATAATCCTAATCCTAACCCTTACCCTAACGTTATCCTTAATCCTTAGCCTAACCCTAGACCTAATCCTAACCCTAATCCTTACTGTGACCCTTACCCTAACCCCTCTGGGGTGATGGAGCGATGGGGTGGTGGGGCGACGGGGCAATGGGGCGATTGAGGTGATTGGGGCGATGGGGTGATGGGGCGATCAGGGTGATGGGGCGATTGGGGCGATCAGGCGATGGAGCGATCAGGGCGATGGGGCCATGGGGTGACGGGGTGATGGGGCAATTGGGGTGATTGGGGCGATGGGGTGACGGGGCAACAGGGCAATCGGGCGATCGGGGCGACGGGGGCGACGGGACATGCGACACCCCCATCCCATCGTTTCTCTTCAGCAGGAGCAGGGAGCCCTCATCTACCGGCAGTTCCGCATCCAGCTCAAGGGCGACTCCTTCGCGCTGGACGGCTGGGAGCGGGAGTTCCCCACGCTGCGCGGGCTCCTGGACGCGCTCAAGGGCTGCACGCTCCGCTCCGGCGGCCAAAGCTTCGCGGTGAAGCGCTGCTGCCCGCCCGAGCCGGGAGGTGCGGTGCTGCCCATCGCGCTCGAGGGGCGTCCGGAACCTTCCGGGGTGTGACCTCCATCTCCCCCCCCCGGCAGAGATCTCGGACCTGCTGATCGTGCGGAAGGTGAAGGACGACGCCAAGCAGATCCTGAACCTGAGCCAGCTCAGCTTCCACCAGATCCGCAAGAACGAGATCACGCAGGCGAGCGGGCCGCCAGACGGCTTTTGGGGGGCCAGGGGGGTTTTTGGGGTGCCAACAGGGTTTTTGGGGGACCAGTGGGGTTTTTGGGTGGCCAGTGTTGTTTGGGGGGGGGCAGTGGGGTTTTTAGGGGGCCAGTGGGGTTTTTGAGGGGTCAGTGGGGTTTTTAGGGGGTCAATGGGACTTTTAGGGGGTCAGTGGGGTTTTTGAGGGGTCAGTGGGCTTTTAGGGGGCCAGTGGGATTTTTGGAGGGTCAGTGGGGTTTTGAGGAGCTAGTGGGGTTTTTGGGGGGCCAGTGGGGTTTTTGGGGGGCCAGTGGGGTTTTGGGGGGTCAGTGGGGTTTTCGGGGGTCAGTGGGTTTTTGGGGGGTCTCACACCCCCCATCGTTCTCCCCGTGGCCGCAGCGAGCCCACCTGGGCCAGGGCACCCGCACCAACATCTACGACGGGGTGCTGAGCGTCTGCGGCGGCGCCGGCGCCGACGACGAGGCCGAGTATTTCTCCACCGAACAGAACAACAACAGCCGGGAGATGCACGTGGTGCTCAAAGTGCTGGACCCCAGCCACCGGGACATCGCGCTGGTGGGTCCCGCGTGGCACGGGGGGAGACGGGGAACGGGCCAGAGCGTCCCCGACCGCGCTCCGTGTGGCTCTGGCGCCATTTGGAGCCCTGAGCTGATTCTGGCACCATTTTGACCCTGAGGTGATTCTGGCGCCGTGTTGACCCTGAGGCGATTCTGGCGCCGTGTTGAGGCACCTGGGGGTGTCTCCCCGCTCCTTCCCGCTCGCCGGTTCCTGCGGTGCCGTGACCCGTGTCCCGTCTCCCGCAGGCGTTTTTCGAGACCGCCAGCCTGATGAGCCAGGTGTCGCACGTGCACCTGGCGTTCGTGCACGGCGTGTGCGTGCGCGGCTCCGAGAGTGAGTCCAGGCCCCCGACGCCCCGCGCCCCCGGCCCTGGCGCCGGCGCCAAACCCGGCTCTCTGCCCCCAGATATCATGGTGGAGGAGTTTGTGGAGCACGGGCCCCTGGACGTGCTGCTGCGCAAGGAGAAGGGACGGGTCAGCGTGGGCTGGAAGATCACCGTGGCCAAGCAGTTGGCCAGTGCCTTGAGCTACCTGGTACCTTCCCCTTCCCCTTCCTCTTCCCCTTCCCCTTCCCCTTCCCCTTCCCCTTCCCCTTCCTCTTCCCCTTCCCCTTCCTCCTCGTCTTCCTCCCCTGTTCTTGTTCCTCTCCCCTTCCTCCCCTGTTCCCCTTCCTCTCCCCTCTTCCTCTCCCCTCTTCCTCTCCCCTTGCTCCCCTCTTCCTCTCCCCTTCTCCTTATTTTCCTGTCCCCTCTTCCTTCTCCCCTTCCTTCTCCCCTTCCTCCCTCCTCTTCCTCTCCCCTCTTCCTTCTGCCCTTCCTTCTCCCCTTCCTCCCTCCTCTTCCTCTCCCTTTCCTCCTCCTCTCCCTCTCCCCTTCCTCCCCCTCTCCCTCTCCCCTTCCTCCTCCTCTTCCTCTCCCCTTCCTCCCCCTCTTCCTCTCCCCTTCCTCCTCCTCTTCGCTCCCTCAAACTCCAAGCGCCTCCTCCCCTCTCCGGCGCTTCCCTGTTGTGCGTCAGGAGACGGAGCGGTCAGGCCACCCCTCCCCGTCCTGCGCGCGGAGGAACAACATGACTGGGCGGTCACAGCCGCGCTCTTACATCTTCCACCTCCTCCAAGGCTCCTCTCCCGCTTTTCCCGCAGGAGGACAAGAACCTGGTGCACGGCAACGTGTGCGCCAAGAACATCCTGCTGGCCCGGAGGGGGCTGGAGGACGGCGCCGCGCCCTTCGCCAAGCTCAGCGACCCCGGCGTCAGCTTCGCCGTGCTCTCGCGCGAAGGTACACGCTCCTTTTGGGCTG